>NW_019268570.1:844639-901766 GCF_002738365.1 Cucurbita moschata
CCTCCACCTCGACCGGCACCTAAAAAAAAAGGGTAAAAGGAATGAGTATAAAAATTATACTCAGTAAGCCACCTACTTGTAGGCTCTCGTCGCACCCTAAACTTAACAAACAACCACGGACTTTCCTTTGGCTCTAGATCATCTGATTCTGGTCTTAGCTCATTAGGGCTTCCCCCTAGGGACTTGCCCCCTTCGGGCTTCTTTGGTTCTTAGATCTTCTATTTATACCCCTAGAGTTCCTTTTATGCTAACCCGTGTCGGACTGGTGCCTTGCGAGTGGCTACCTCGGCATGGGTATGAGATTACTTGGGGTCTTGCCTAGGAAGTGAGCTGCAACCCCCTAGCCCCATGGTAATCCCCCTGTATTTGGGAGGGCTACCTCCCCTATTCCATCCAGCTAAACGGTCAATTACGACGTGGGTATCCCGTTTCCCATACTAAACGGCTATCGAGCAGTCGAGTCCTGATCAGGAACCCGCTGGTCCCCCACGAAGCTATATCACCATCCACACACAAGTAGCCTAGGGTACTCTAGAGGTGGCTCGTATGCCGTGGTGGTCTGTTAGCCTACTGGGGAATGTTAGGTCTTATACCTTAGTGTCTTGTTACTCTAACCACATATCCCTAGACTTTATCATTCTCGTGGGACGTGGAAATTAACTGAGTGTGCACACAACTATCATCCAGCATCATCATGCAAAATAAACATACATGCTCAACGGGGCCATGACATCCGTCAAATCCCGGAGCGCAGAGTTCACAAGTTCCTATTCTCCTTTCAGCATGAATTAAACATTTACATATAAAGCGGAAGCTTAGAACATAATAGCAACACTCAGATAATTTTCGTAATATTTCACGTAATACATCCATACTCTTAACAATCAAATTACTTACATTCAATCATGGAAAAATACCACCTAAGGTAATTAAACTAGCATGCATGCATAACCAAGCGACTCCTGCAAGTATTTCTTCCTAAAGTTCCAGGTGGTGACTTACCCGATTGACGCGTGTTCTTCGTTGAGCATTTCTACACCAGTAGAGTGTCCACAAATACTGAATTTTCTCATTTAAACCCTCACGCGCTCACACGCGCCTGGGAAGGAGCTACACGCGCACGGCCACGCGCGCGTACGGACGCGCATGAGGGAGGGGAGACGCGCGCTGAGGTGTTGCCACGTGGCGCCCCGATGAACGGTCAGCCGAGGTCGAGGTCGTCGGTTCGAAACCGGAAGGACGCGCTGGAAATTCGAATTCTTTTACGCTGACGCGTGGCAACGAGAAGCCGGGTCGGTGGTCCGGGTTGCGCGCGGGTCATCGGGTCGCGAACTCGAGTAGCGGGCCGCCGGCCATCGAATCCCGCCCGACGCGAAGTATTTCTTTGATTTTTTTTCTTCTCCAATGGACGCTTGACACGTGGCCCTTCTCCTCCGGCGAAGCGCAGCCTCCTCCTTTCTCCTGCGATTTCCAGCATTCGATTACTTTGTTCCATTTTCTTTACATTTTCACATTTCGTTCTACCTAACTCGGATCAACATGGTTCTTTCACGAGATTTGTAGAGCGTATATTCATCTTTAGGCAGGTATTTTTCTTGTAATTTATTTCTAATCCCCGGGATAATTACCTTAGTCCGAAAATGGCAAGAAACATCAATACCTACCTCTTTGACGAACGCCGAAACTCCCATTTCCGATCTGAATCGATTACAACTTCCTTCTCAGGTTTTGAGCGTAATCCTCTGTAGATTAACATACTCAAATTTCAGGCTCTAACTCTTACTATATCTCAGAGATCTGAAGCAATTTCGAGAATCTGGATTCAAGAACTTTACCTTTAGATTTTTCCTCATTTCTTGATGGTTTTCGATGATCTAAAAGTTAAGAATGTTCTCTTCTAAGTTCTGTGAAGATTTCATGAAGAAGGCTCGGCCGGAACCGGACTCCTCGTGGCCGGAGCGGCGGCTACCTCCTTCTCTCTCTCTAGAACTTTCCTCCTCTCTCTATAATTTTCTTTCTCCCTATTTCTATTCCTTTCTTTCCGGCCGTTTTTCCTTCTCTTCCCTTTTTTTTTTTTTTTTTTTTTTTTTTTTTTTTTTTTTTTTTTTGGGCATTCTCAATTTCTCCATACACCCCCATAAACTACATGACTCAGTGACTGTGGTCAGTCTTGACCACCTCGTAACTGCATCAAACTTAGCGGGGTTCACTGTGATCTTTCTGTTTGACTACACATAACCTCAATTGTCATCTCAGACAGCCAAAACTTGCTCTTAGGGAACTTAGCGTACAATTGTTATGTTCATAACACCATCATAACTTTCCCCTCCTTGCCAACTAACTCCATCTTGGTGTACAACGACATATCGTCATTGAAGTCGTCTCTGACGATAACAAGAAAATTCCTTAAACGTTCGATTAGTCATAACCTAAACCTTAGCAAGACATTGATTAGGTCGAAAGACTTATCAATAAACTTTCCTTCCTCGTGATTGCTCCTAGTAGTTGTCTTCGATATATCTCTCTCCCTGATCCTCATATGAGGTATCCTAAACTTGTCGAGACCCTTACAAACCTACTACTTCACCAAGAATGGTCTCGTAATTAGCTCCCAATTGGCCAACATAGGTCTTTCCTCACAACAAGATAACTTGTCATGTAGCTCGCCTGAGTACTAATACTCATCTGAGCTAAATGCAGGCTCTTTTGAAAGTAAAGGTTCCTCGTATAAGTCCTCTACATTCACTTAGGTCAACTCCTGTAGTGTCTTATGGTTGATCAAGTCACATTTCCTTTCGTAGTCATATCTTATATTGGCTCGTGCGTGTGCATCTCTCAAGTTTTTGTAAAGGATCCTATGAAACTCTCTAAAAACTCTTGTTTGGTAACTAGTCTTCCTCAAGCTCTGAGGATACTTTTATCTATGTCCAAGGTTTTCCCTAAGACGCATTATGTCTTCTGCTTCCCTTACTAATGTACTATCACCATCTCACTACTCTTCAGGTAGTTTCCAATCTCACGTTATCTAGCGTCTCTACTTCTGTCTGAGCATGCTTCACAAGTATGGTCTTACACTTATGTGTAAAAATAGAGTTCTACTCTTTGTAATCCAGATAACCTAAACAAGGGTTGGTTCTTACTAACATGCATATGAACTTTCTCCCTCCAGACACGAAGGCATGGCCATAGCTTGACCGCTTTTTCCTGCTGTTCTTAATCTTAAGGTTCACTGGATTACCTTAACAGTTTTCACGTTTGTAAGCATGTATGTTCTGACCAAGAATAAGTTAGAACACGTTCATATGATCCTCATAACCACGTGCTGCTATTGGACTCGGTCCTCTACTCCAGGGTCCAAAACGACTTGTCATCCATTAGGTGATCCATCCATAGGAATATCCTACACCCCATATCCCATTAGTGGCATAAAAGGGCACATCACACTTTTGGAAGTCCATAAACTTGAATTTAGCCTGTGAAGACTCCAATCAAACCTTGAAGTCATGACCTTCATCGCTTCACTCTCATTGTTGGTGAATTTTATCTCTCGACTTCCCGACTTAACCAAAACTCAGTTGAGGTAATGGTTTGCTTGAGGGGTATTTAATTCCTATAGTGATCGTCTTTGGTTGTACGAACAATATTGCTTGGGTCTACCTTTGTGGTTTATACTAAGGCATGCTCTATACTGTCTAAGCCTTCTACATGCTCTCCACGGAGGCATGCTTGTCATCAAGAATTATGGTCACAGGAGGCTGGGTCCTAGGTAATTCACCTCGTACTAGGCCTTAGAAAGTCTCATGTTCATCTTTGGACGTCTCGCACTCTGCGACGTCATCTCTCTATCTCCCTAAGGCTAGTAAGCTATAACATGACCTCTCTCGGCCTCCTCGCAATAACTCGTATCTAGCATTGACGTATAGAGTGATCATTCATTATTTATCGCCCTAAGGCATAATCATAGCTACCACATAACCTAAGACAAACATCAAATTCCCATGCTTTACATCATAACATAATCTACTAAACAGGGTTAGACTGCATACCTGGTCGCGGCGAGGCGTGTTGTCGAGCTGAGTCACAGAGGTGTACGACTCTCTATCCTAAAAATAAAGTCTACAGAATCAAAAACCGACTGCTCTGATACCAATCTGTCAAGACCCGATTTTCAAGGCTTCGAAAATCAGACCGTGAACTAAAAGACGAAATCGAAAATAAACAAAAAGAAAATAGAAGAAGAGAAAAGTAAAAAGATAAAAACTCCATTTGGTTAAAACAAGAGAGAGAAGATTTGTTTCGAAATTATTACAAAGAAAATTACAAATGTAAAATGAAACACAAAAGACTCGAAAAGACCGACAAGGGACTGACGCTCCGGAACGACCCCCTCTGTGACCGCACAGCTCTCGAACGCTCCTCCACCTCGACCGGCACCTAAAAAAAAAAGGGTAAAAGGAATGAGTATAAAAATTATACTCAGTAAGCCACCTACTTGTAGGCTCTCGTCGCACCCTAAACTTAACAAACAACCACGGACTTTCCTTTGGCTCTAGATCATCTGATTCTGGTCTTAGCTCATTAGGGCTTCCCCCTAGGGACTTGCCCCCTTCGGGCTTCTTTGGTTCTTAGATCTTCTATTTATACCCCTAGAGTTCCTTTTATGCTAACCCGTGTCGGACTGGTGCCTTGCGAGTGGCTACCTCGGCATGGGTATGAGATTACTTGGGGTCTTGCCTAGGAAGTGAGCTGCAACCCCCTAGCCCCATGGTAATCCCCCTGTATTTGGGAGGGCTACCTCCCCTATTCCATCCAGCTAAACGGTCAATTACGACGTGGGTATCCCGTTTCCCATACTAAACGGCTATCGAGCAGTCGAGTCCTGATCAGGAACCCGCTGGTCCCCCACGAAGCTATATCACCATCCACACACAAGTAGCCTAAGGGTACTCTAGAGGTGGCTCGTATGCCGTGGTGGTCTGTTAGCCTACTGGGGAATGTTAGGTCTTATACCTTAGTGTCTTGTTACTCTAACCACATATCCCTAGACTTTATCATTCTCGTGGGACGTGGAAATTAACTGAGTGTGCACACAACTATCATCCAGCATCATCATGCAAAATAAACATACATGCTCAACGGGGCCATGACATCCGTCAAATCCCGGAGCGCAGAGTTCACAAGTTCCTATTCTCCTTTCAGCATGAATTAAACATTTACATATAAAGCGGAAGCTTAGAACATAATAGCAACACTCAGATAATTTTCGTAATATTTCACATAATACATCCATACTCTTAACAATCAAATTACTTACATTCAATCATGGAAAAATACCACCTAAGGTAATTAAACTAGCATGCATGCATAACCAAGCGACTCCTGCAAGTATTTCTTCCTAAAGTTCCAGGTGGTGACTTACCCGATTGACGCGTGTTCTTCGTTGAGCATTTCTACACCAGTAGAGTGTCCACAAATACTGAATTTTCTCATTTAAACCCTCACGCGCTCACACGCGCCTGGGAAGGAGCTACACGCGCACGGCCACGCGCGCGTACGGACGCGCATGAGGGAGGGGAGACGCGCGCTGAGGTGTTGCCACGTGGCGCCCCGATGAACGGTCAGCCGAGGTCGAGGTCGTCGGTTCGAAACCGGAAGGACGCGCTGGAAATTCGAATTCTTTTACGCTGACGCGTGGCAACGAGAAGCCGGGTCGGTGGTCCGGGTTGCGCGCGGGTCATCGGGTCGCGAACTCGAGTAGCGGGCCGCCGGCCATCGAATCCCGCCCGACGCGAAGTATTTCTTTGATTTTTTTTCTTCTCCAATGGACGCTTGACACGTGGCCCTTCTCCTCCGGCGAAGCGCAGCCTCCTCCTTTCTCCTGCGATTTCCAGCATTCGATTACTTTGTTCCATTTTCTTTACATTTTCACATTTCGTTCTACCTAACTCGGATCAACATGGTTCTTTCACGAGATTTGTAGAGCGTATATTCATCTTTAGGCAGGTATTTTTCTTGTAATTTATTTCTAATCCCCGGGATAATTACCTTAGTCCGAAAATGGCAAGAAACATCAATACCTACCTCTTTGACGAACGCCGAAACTCCCATTTCCGATCTGAATCGATTACAACTTCCTTCTCAGGTTTTGAGCGTAATCCTCTGTAGATTAACATACTCAAATTTCAGGCTCTAACTCTTACTATATCTCAGAGATCTGAAGCAATTTCGAGAATCTGGATTCAAGAACTTTACCTTTAGATTTTTCCTCATTTCTTGATGGTTTTCGATGATCTAAAAGTTAAGAATGTTCTCTTCTAAGTTCTGTGAAGATTTCATGAAGAAGGCTCGGCCGGAACCGGACTCCTCGTGGCCGGAGCGGCGGCTACCTCCTTCTCTCTCTCTAGAACTTTCCTCCTCTCTCTATAATTTTCTTTCTCCCTATTTCTATTCCTTTCTTTCCGGCCGTTTTTCCTTCTCTTCCCTTTCTCTTTTTTTTTTTTTTTTTTTTTTTGTTTTTTCCTTTATGGAGGGTATAATGACCAAATTACCCTCCGGGATTAACCATGACCATCCTTCTAATTTTCTATCATTTTTTTTTTTTTTTTTCTTAACTTCTTCTTTTATTTCAAATCATCTTTCTCTTGGGCTGCATCTCGGATTTTGGTCCCTAAAACCTTCAATAAAATTGAGAGAGATCGACTTTCAAGGTAAACTTAGATTTTAAACTTTCCATTGTAGTTCGGGTATTACAGGCAATGAAATTGTAAGACCAATAGAGAGATCGAAGGAGGGAGAGAGAAGCCCCCCAGTTAAGGCAATGGAATTGTAAGACCAATAGAGAGATCGAAGGAGGGAGAGAGAAGCCCCGAGAGATCGAAGGAGGGAGAGAGAAGCCCCCCAGTTAAGGCAATGGAATTCTAAGACAAATAGAGAGATCGAAGGAGGGTGAGAGAAGCCCCCCAGTTAAGGCAATGGAATTGTAAGACCAATAGAGAGATCGAAGGAGGGAGAGACATTGTAAGACCAATAGAGAGATCGAAGGAGGGAGAGACATTGTAAGACCAATATAGAGATCGAAGGAGGGAGAGAGAAGCAGAGGTTCAGGCTTCTTCTTCGTTTACAGTTCAGGCTTCTTGAGTTTCGGCTTGACCTGAGCTTGCTTACTTATGAGAAATAATCCAGATCAATCTCTAATTCTAATATGGGGCCTTCTAATCGAAGGTATCTATAGGGAATCATATAAAGGTGATGTTATTATTTTAGATCTAAGTAATTCGATGAATTACTCCTAAAGTAAAGGTTCACATCAAAATAGTGCTAGTTGATTAGAGTTACTTCGGAAACAAAAAAAGTCAAATATATTTTTGTTATTCTAACAATTCCAATAAAATGCAACGAGATCTAGTATGAGTTGGCGATCAGAACGTATATGGATAGAATTTCTTTAATCTCGGTAGAAATACGATCGCAAAGAGTTAATTCAAACCCCTCCGGTAGAATAAGAACAGCCCACACATTCTTATTAGCAAGAACTTTCATGATGAGCCCATGAATTAGGTCGAGGTGGCTGGTGGTTTCGAGATCCCGTTGAAAATGCTTCTTTTATGCCTCGGGTATTAGCCACAGCACACTCCAAAATGCGCTCAAACAACCAACCTATCTGACTAATAAGACTAATAAGAAGAAAGGGCCCTATCTAAGCTCTCTCTCTCTCGTTGTAAAGCTACAGCTCAAAAGCCTTACTTACCTTTTATGCTTGTTATTAGTAAAGCCTAAAGCCCTTGATTAATAGAAAGGAATTTTCTTGCTTGTTTAGTAAAATCACGCTTTTCATTTTGATAGGAGTAGATGCTTGCAGGGGCAGGGAACTCTTCATTCTTCATTCGAAAATAATGAATGTTGGGTCGGGGGGTTGGGTTCTGCCTTCTTATCAAAAAGAGAGTTGGGTAAAGCAAACTCCCTCCTTGGACGAGCACGGGACTTAGTCAAGTAGAACTGGGTTATGCTGCTGGATGCTCCGATCGACAAAAAATCAGTGGGGCCATGCCAGTACGACTGAATATGCGTTAGAAAGGTCAATCCCTCCCCTACGACACCAAAAAAAATCGGGCCAAACTTCTACCCACCCACTTCCATGGAACAATATCGTGGCAACGTAGACCTAAGTGGTCATATTAGATCCTTGGGAACCATCACAAGTACGGTCGGCCTATATTTGAACGAGAATGTCGTGTCGTCCAGCGAAGCCTAGAAGAAGGTGACTCACGCAGACAGCTGACTCCTTTTCAATAGAAAGGAATAGCCAAACCAACCCAGCTGGCTAGTCCATCTCAAAGATCTTATCGGCCGACAAACCAGAGACGGACGATCACGGTCCCGACCTTACCAGCACCGGAGGTTTACTAATCAATGAACCCACGAAACAAACCTACTTTCTTTTCTGACAAAATCAACCAAGCCTAACTGGTCACGACATCTTGTTGATATTGATTGAGTTGGACGTTGACTGAATCCATCCATAAACCTAGACCCCAACAACCAACCTTTGTAACCAAAGCGGCACACAACATCCGTCACTTTTAGATTCTGAAGTCGGTGAGCAAGGAGGAGCACGTAGGAATGATTTTCTACTCGTCTCATGCTCGCATCCCTTTGATCTTTTATTCTGAATTGATATAAGCGAAAACTCTTTTTGTGGAAAGATTGTTTTTGGAAACATTCAAAGTTAAGGATGGCGGGCTGTTGGGAGAAAGTAGACCCTCAATTTCTCCCCATGTTCTGGATTATTTCTCTTCGCCAGCTAGTGCTGATGACAAAGTCCGCAGAGTCAAAAGTTCTTGGAAGTGAAGCTTTATTAAAGGGCTTTGGTGGGTGAGGCTTTTTAGAGTGCAGTCTATGATTATGATGTGTTATTCAGTCTCAATGAAATTTGCCAAAAGGAGTCCAATTCAAGCCATCTTTTGTTGGATGGATTTGGCACTGAGGATCTTCAAAAAGTGAGAATTTATACTGGGCGGGACGGAATCCTCTAATTCTAACGCCCATTTCTTTGAAATCCCACTATAGTAATACCAATAAAAAGAGAAAATGAGAGACCCAAAGTAATGAAAAAATGACTTGTAACTGTGAAGCTATAAGGTATCATACCCTGGGGATTACGAAATAACGAAAAAGTCAAAAGTGACTGAGATGCGAGGGAAAAACTTTTGTTTCACATTTTTTGATTCGGAAAGACCACCTATTTGTTCGTTTACCAGGTTCGACACGAAATCATAAATAAGCTCTATCAAGGATTGCCAAGCATTTGGTACTGAATTTCCTCCTCCGTTTTTAGTAACAAAATAAACCAGAAGTAGGACCAAGCTGAGAGTTAGCAGCATAAAGAAAGAGGGATTTGTGAATGAGAAATAAAAGTTACCTATATTCATAGGAAGCAATGGGAGAATGGAAAATTGCTCAAGTGGGCTGTTGGGTGTAATCGTAAGAAACACTTTTCATTTCATCCCTGTAGTTTCCCTTCTTGCTCGCAAAATGAAGAAAGACTTGTCGGAAATCGCCTGTTGGGTTGGTTCAACAAAGAAAGGCATGGGATGGGAGGGGCAAGCTAAGTGAAATCAAATAAGATACTAGTGCTACTATAGAATCTTATGAAGAAAGCACGGCACACTTTTATCTCCTCCGTCTACAAGGGGAACAGCTTAGCTTACAGCACAGCCTGTTCGCCACCACACCGGCTGGCTGGTGCATTGGCCTTACCGTAATAGGGCCGAGAAGTATGACCCTTCGATTAGAACGCCCCATATCAATCTCTAATTCTAATCTTCCTCCCCAATCAGATATTATGGTGCCGGCCACACCTTCGTAACTCCAAATACTCGAATTCGTTATACTCCCTCCTGTGATACTCCAACCCCCCCCCCCCATGAATAGGTTATTCCTAAACGAGTCATGAAGGGTATAACGAACATACCTTGTTCCGAGTTGAATCATGACTTTGTTCCTCTCCCTTCCGGTCTCGCACTTCGTTCCTGACTTGTACAAGTCAGTGAGAAATCCCGATGCACAAGCAGTAAGTAAGCCCTGAGGAGTGCAAATCAAATCATTATTACTATTGTTTATGCTCCTGACCTAATTCTCGCTCACTCCTACTCGCTGTTAAACTACTTTTTGATCCCTCACTCCTCTCCCTTTGGTCGAGTTGTTTCACTCCTACTCTTTATACTGTTAAACTAGTCTCTGATCCCTCACTCCTCTCCCTTTGGTCGAGCTGTTTCACTCCTACTGTTTATGCTGTTAAAGTAGTTTCTGATCCCTCACTCCTCTCCCTTTGGTCGAGCTGTTTCACTCCTACTCGCTATTAAACTAGTTAGTCTATGATCCTGAACTCTTACTGTGTTCTACTCCTGACCTAATGATCCTAACCTCTTTACTGTGTTATGCTGTTAAACTAGTATATGATCTTGACCTAGTCCTGTTTATGATCCTAACCTAGTACTGTTTATGATGCTAAGCTACTGAGGGCACTTCTCCTTTCTTTTGCTTACTTGGTTGGAAGGACCAAGTCAAGCCATAAAGCTAGCTACAGAACTGAACTTCGAACTCTTCCACTTCCTACTACTCTGTAAGAACTTACTACTTCCTGCCTCTACTTTAACTTCCTCCTAGCTGGCTCTACTATAATGGAAGAACTAACTACTGCACTCACTACTTGGACTTCTTCCCTCCTTTTCCTACTTCCATTCTGCATTACCTTTCTGTCTGTGTACTGATTAATAAACTCTATTGATTCATTCCCTGCGGTGAACCTCTGTATGTATGTTACTGTACTTCCTTCTTCTCTGTATGTTCCTACTGTCTGTCCTTCTTCTCTGTCTGTATGTTACTGTATTTCCTATCTGTATGTTAGTTGGTACTGGATTGACTTCTTTTCTTCTCTGTATGTTAGTTGGTATACTAATGCGCTTGGTCTCTAGTCTGATCTTTCTTCACTTGACAGGATGGTGGTAAGCTGAGATTCAAGTAGCCACTCAAGAAAGTGATTAGTCTTTACGGGAGATAGGGATATTGAATTTCAGATAGTGAACTCTAAACTCAGACTCCAAATAGCCATCTCCATGCCTATCAGTGATCTTTTTGCCCAAGGGGCTGGCTGATCATTGCTTGTTAGCTCGACAAGGTCAACGCTAGTAGCCCGCTCTGGTTTCTTAGATTGATGTGTGGCTTAGAGATATTGAAATTAATTTGATAACCTTATTAGTCGATGAAACCGTAGGACTCTATGCTTCGTTAGAAAAGGGCATGATAGCTACTTTTTTCTGTATAACAGGATTATTAGTTACTCGTTGGATTTATTTGAGGCATTTACCATTAAGTGATTTATATGAATCATTACTATTTCTTCCATGGAGTTTCTCCATTATTCATCTATTTACGTATTTTAAAAAATATAAAACCATTCAGGTTTTGCTACTTCAGGTTTTTTAACTGCACCAAGTACTATTTTTACCCAAGGTTTTGCTACTTCAGGTTTTTTAACTGAAATGCATCAATCCCCACTATTAGTTCCCGCTCTCCAATCTCATTGGTTAATGATGCAAGTAAGTATGAGGGTATTGGGTTATGCATCTCTTTTATGTGGATCATTATTTTCAGTAGCTCTTATAGTGATTACATTTCAAAACTCTAAGAATTTTTGGTAAAAAAAAACATTTATTAAATGCGTTATTTTCCTTTGATGAGATCCAATACATGAACGAAGAGAACAATGTTTTAAGAAACACTTATTTTTTTCTTATAATAATTATTATAAGTCTCAACTGATTCAACAATTAGATCATTGGAGTTATCGTATTATTAGTCTAGGGTTTATCTTTTTAAGCATAGGTATTCTTTCAGGGGCCGACTTCTCCCTTGACTTTGTCTTTCATATGAGAACAAATCCTACTACTTCTGGTTCTGAAGTTTCCACGCTTGAAAAAAACAACTTGGGACGTATCGCTCAAATCATTGGTCCGGTACTAGATGTAGCTTTTCTTTATGTTATTTGTACCAGTAACTGGTTTATGGATGAGTGCTCTTGGAGTAGTTGGTCTGGCCCTGAACCTACGTGCCTATGACTTCGTTTCTCAGGAAATCCGTGCAGCGGAAGATCCTGAATTTGAGACTTTCTATACTAAAAATATTCTCTTAAACGAAGGTATTCGTGCTTGGATGGTGGCTCAAGATCAGCCTCATGAAAACCTTATATTCCCTGAGGAGGTTCTACCTCGTGGAAACGCTCTTTAATGGAACTTTAGCTTTAGCTGGTCGTGACCAAGAAACCATCGGTTTCGCTTGGTGGGCCGGGAATGCCCGACTTATCAATTTATCCGGTAAACTACTGGGGGCTCATGTAGCCCATGCCAGATTAATCGTATTCTGGGCCGGAGCAATGAACCTATTCGAAGTGGCTCATTTCGTACCTGAGAAGCCATGTATGAACAAGGATTAATTTTACTTCCCCACCTAGCTACTCTTTCCTTATTACTACTTCAAAAATGGACCTCAAAATAGGGCAAAGCATCCATTTTAATCAAAAAAATAAGGGAGAGATACAATGAATTTCTTTCTGGTCTTTACAGGATCAGATAAAAAATGAATAGTGTTTCCCTCGTTCAAGAGTTCAATGACCTGGCAAGACAGAGGCAGAGGTGCTGCGAGCAAGTTGGCAGCGAGTGCAAGAAGCTAGACTAGACGAAGGGATAGAAAGTGTGGCTGGTACAGAAGAAGTGGGAACCATGATTCTCTGACGTTTCCAACCTTGGCTGAATAGAGGAACTTTCAACTAGTAGTACCAACGATAAAGCAAGTCCTCAAAACCCGAATCATGACTTTGTTCCTCTCCCTTTTGGTCTCGCACTTCGTTCCTGACTTGTACAAGTCAATGAGAAATCCCGACGCACAAGCACTAAGTAAGCCCTAAAGGCGTAAGGGGCCCTTTCTTTGGTGTGGGCTGATCCATAATCCCGAAGCCTAACAAGATGAAACCGGCTCGACTCGTACTTCTTTCATTGAATTTAAAGGGAAGCACTAGTGTAACGTCTTTCAATGACAGAGTTCTTACCTAAGTGGTGACCAACTGTGAAACGACTGTAGCATAAATTGGCAACCCTGGACAATGGTCTTGAGGGTCCATGGAGGAGTTGCCTTCTAGAGGGAGGAGTATCTTGATTGTAATCTGAGATTCAAATTAGAGGAATATTCTTCACCCTTCATTAACATCACAACAAATATGATTAAAACATTTATAGCTCCCACGTAAATAACGAGTTCCCCGGCAGCTACAAACTCACTGGGCGTTTATATAGAATAAGGATATAGAAAGAAGAACCAGTACCAACGATAAAGCAAGTCCTCAAAACTCTTGGGCTATCTATCTCACCTAGCCATTCCTCTTTATGATACTGAGCTGGGGAAAGAAACCCAATCAAATAAAGAATCTATTCGCCAAGCAAAAGGAGAGAGAGGGATTCGAACCCTCGATAGTTAGTTCTTTGTTTCGAACACTATACCAGACTGGTTTTCAAGCCCGGAGCTATCAACCACTCGGCCATCTCTCCAAAAGAGAATTTGTATTTGATTTATATTACATCCCATCGAATAGAATAGAACATTGACATATAAGTTGATACCATTATAGTCTAGACTATATCTCAGGTGTAAATCTAGACTCATTGTTTTGTCTCAAAAGAGGTTTGATCTTGGTAACAATAATGACTATTAATATTAGCTTTGTTTTCTTTACGGATGGGAGGATAAAGAATTAATTAGGAGTAGGGTCATTTCATTTCATTTTTGTATCAAGAACGAAGAGGTGAAAGAGATAAGAGAGTTAAGGATACCCACCAACCAGACTAATCCATATCGATGTACCGGAAAATACTACTTGTTCGCCTACCAACCCCCAGGAGAAGAAAATGTAAGGGGGCACGCTAACGAGTCAGATTATTGAAGTACTAATTAATGAGCCAATGGAAAAGCAATAATCATGCTTCTCTTCTAATCCTCCATATTATTAAAAAGACTATTTGATCCCTTAACCAGTCAGCCACCATTTTAATAAAATGTACCAGGTAGAGATTGAAATGTATTCTTCTATATTACTTCTTTCTTTTTTAAGACTTGAGCAGGGATTCAGGGTAGTAGTCTTTCTTTTTTTCATTCACAAATAAGGGGATAATACTGGATCATATATATCTAGATCCATATAAATAGACTTCTAGTTTTACGCCTGAGATATAGTCTAGACTATAATGGTATCAACTTATATGTCAATGTTCTATTCTATTCGATGAGATGTAATATAAATCAAATAGCAATTCTCTTTCGGAGAGATGGCCGAGTGGTTGATAGCTCTGGGCTTGAAAACCGGTCTAGTATAGTGTTCGAAACAAAGAACTAACTATCAAGGGTTCAAATCCCTCTCTCTCATTTTGCTCGGCGAATAGATTCTTTATTTGATTGGATTTCTTTCCCCGGCTCAGTATCATAAAGGGGAATGGCTAGGTGGGATAGATAGCCCAAGCTAAGTAAATTACTATGCAAAAAGTGTGGCTGGTACAGAAGAAGCGGGAACCATGATTCTCTGACGTTTACAACCTTGGCTAAAAAAAGAGTATGATTCAACGGGCTAAACTGTCATGGAGAATTGAGAGATGATACCCGTGGGATAAGAGAATTCCAATTCCTTGACTTTTTGCTTCTCAACATTAAAGTCAGTAAGCCAGACTGGTAGGATTCAATTCCTTTGTTCGTGGAGGGCTTGATTGTGTCGTAGCTCTCTCATTCAGATAAGGTTTCTCATGAACTTCATTGCTTTGCTTATATTGACCCCAAAAAGGAAAAGGTAGGTGTAGGTACAACTAGTTCGTGAACAGCCAACCAGTACACTGTCAAAATGGGATAGGTTTTCTCTATCATCATTTGATCCTCCTAAAAAGGTCGACTAAATTCATCGAGTTGTTCCGGCCAGTTATGAATATAATTCCTTCTTTGGCGCCTCTCTGTAAAATACTCGTTTGTTTGGACGAGTGAGGGCTAAAAAAGACATCGTAAGCTAAGACGAATAACCAACCTGCAATGAATAGAACAAGTATAGTAATGCTATGAATGACCCAGTCTATTCTACTCTACTGGTAATCATAGAAAGAAGCAAAAGAAGGTTCTCCTACGCTTCTAGGCATGTCTCTACATATTGTTGTACAGTCAACAGGGGATCGATTCCATAAAGGATGTGAGATAAGTAAATGAAAATGAACGGGGCATGGTTGATCGTCTAGTACCCAGAGCGTCTTGATTGAGAGTATACTGCATCAGTATAGTTATCCTTCTTCTGAGACAATAAGGCAGTTTCACAATCCGTCTCTAAATTTAGAGCTAGAGAATTTCTTGCTTGTTGATGTAGAATCATGTACCATTCAAGAGAAAATTCCTCAATTTCATTCCTCTCGTGCGAGACTTTTCTTCTTCTTCCGAGCGAGATATTATGTGTCATTTCAAAACCTACTACTGAATCTAATGAGTGAAAGTCAAGTCAAAGTCTTTGTTGGTCGTTGTTTGTTCCAAAATCTCCTTAAGTATTCGATACAATTATTATTACTATTTCTTTCAAGAAGAGTTGCCCACGCGGGGTCTGTTGATTCGGGATCACGGGGTGAGTAGATGTAACGGACGGACCCTACTTATCTCCCGTTTCGAAATAGAGTAAAAAATATGTTGTAACAATCCTAAAAAAAAAAGTTCCATTCGAGATTGGACTAAAAAAGGGAAGGAAGAAGGCGAGTCAGTATGCTAATGCCTCATCCTCAAATCAATCCTTCCCATAGGTTATTGTCCCAACGAATAAGTAATTGTAGGAGTGAAAGCTTCATATAACTCGAGCATATAATTCGAAAAAGCAAGAGCAGCAAGTCCAAGTAAATAAAATACGAAACAAATACGTAATTTTTTTAGGATTAAACAAAAGGATTCGCAAATAAAAGTGCTAATGCTACAACCAGTCCATAAATTGTTAAAGCTTCCATAAAAGCCAGACTAAGCAATAAAGTACCTCGGATTTTTCCCTCCGCCTCGGGTTGTCTCGCGATCCCTTCTACAGCTTGGCCCGCAGCAGTACCTTGACCAACCCCAGGTCCAATAGAAGCAAGCCCGACGGCCAATCCAGCAGCAATAACGGAAGCGGCAGAAATCAGTGGATTCATAATAAGTTCCTCACACCAAAAGAAAGAAATGGTTAATGATACAATCAACCAATGAATTCTAACTTATTATTCCATCGCTAAGATTTATCCAACTAAAAACTCCGAATTGAAGTAATAATATTATTGATATTGAATCGTCAGAACTATTTCAATCTCTCTTTTTTAGTTCCTATCCACCCACGTAGTTTTTGTCCCTATTACTGATGGAACTGTAACCTCATGAACTTTCTTGAACAGCTTGAACAGTAAACAAGGTAAACTAGAGGATGATTATTGAACTCGGTAAAGCTATTCCATTGCCTGACCCGAAACTCCTTCTTGATCTTTCTCTTCTCTGAAACTCTCTCTTCATTCTTTCTTTGTTCTTCCTCTTCACCTTCCGATTCATGATCCCTCACTACTGAACCTTCACCTTCTTTCACAGGGTAAACAAGACTATTCTTCTTTGACTCTATTACCTGACCGGATTGAACTATAAACAAAGCAGCTTCTCTTCTCTCCTCCACCTTCACCTTCTTTCACAAGGTAAACAGAACGGGCTATTATTCTTCTAAACCTCTATTCCCTGAAGGGAAAGAGCATCTTCGAAGCAGCATCGAATTCCATTGATTATGGATCACCTTCTTTTCTTAAATTGAAAGCTCTCAAGGGGAAGCTTAAACAGGATCGTAACTTATAAAAATGGTTGGGACAAGATCTATCTCGTTTGTATTTTGTTTGGATACCTAACCATCGAAGACTGTTGAAGTTACTAATTCTTGGAAATTGAGAGACGTTGAGGACAAAGGAAAAGAAATTGTTAGAGTTACCATTTTGCTTTTGATCTAGTAACAAGATGCTTGAAGGAAGGAAGGTTGGCTTGCTAGAGTAGAGATTTTGTGTAAGCTAGTCCCATCAGTTCATAATGAGAGTATTTCAATCTTTACGGTTCTTTCTGGAACGGAGATTCTTTGATTGGAATAACGAACAGACCATAAGGCTCAATCTGAAGGAAATTATGCGGAAGCTCTGCAGAATCATAATTCAGTTATGTGACTAGAAATCGATCCCTATCCCTATCATCGAAGTTAGATACTCTATAACATAGGTCTTGTCTTATCCACACAAGGAAGGAACGGAGGGAGAACATACCAAAGCTGGGGAATACTCGACTCTTTTCGCGCACTAGAACTAAACCCCAACCCTTCTTACCACACCACAATCTTTTAATAATATGGCGCTATAGAAAGAAGGAAAGCACTATCTCGTTGAAAGGTTCTATACATCTACCCTTTCTCAAGGCATTTCTTTAGACAAAGACTCCGTTTTTTCCTCTTTTCAGATGGTAAATATTTCTCAGATTCTCCTTCCTTTGACTATTTATTCTTTCAATGGGTAACTAGGCTGGCTGATCTTACCTCTTCTCATTCACAAAAGATATTGTCGATAACATAGAAGCACGTCTAGTTCATTAACATCTCGGAAATATTCTGCCTTAGGTCTGTGAAACCAACTCTCATACGAGCTACCGGTCGTTCATTCATCTGACCGGAGACGTCAGCCCCTTCCCCCCCTTTTTCTTCTGTAAGATTTTCTTCATTACTTACTCCTCTTTCATTTCCATGTAAAGATCATTTCCTTCACCTCGTAAACTCGGTTTCCCAATTTCATTTCCTTCACAACGAGATCTACCCTTTTTTGCTTCCTCTATTGATAGATCAAGGACCCTCTCTCTGTTATTTCAGTGACTCATAGGGCTTCCCTCAGCTTAGTCTTTTTGGTTCTTGAGATGAGAATGGTCTCCACCTCTCCCAGGACCAGAATGATTATCCCCGCCCAATGGGTCTACATCCATTCCTGAATGTCGTCGGGTACTGTTCACTTCCCCGTCATTCTTGTAACCGTCATCTGTAATCCGCGCAAGTGTGTCCGCACCCCCTTGAGTGGACGAGAAAGAAAGGAGATTTATCGGAGCAACCCCCCAGGTTCCAGACCCTCGGACATTGTACTCCTCCTTATAAGGACTGGGAAACAAAGAGTCACATTCCCGGATAAACAGACAGTCTCAAAAGATATCCACCATGGAAGGTCTCCTCTAAGCTAGTTCCCGGATACACAATTCCCTCGGATATTCATGGCTTTAGCATAACAAAATCTAAGAAACTGAAGGGAAGAAGACGACGAAAATTCTAATTTAGCCTTTCAAAAAAAGTCACTTTGACTGACGTAAACTCCAACCATCATCGGAAGAGAGAGCTTCGATCTCTTTCTGGCATCCTAGAGGAAATCATCTGAGAAAGATGAGATAGACAAAACAAAGGGACTCTGAGGGCTAGCTAATGATAGAGTAACTCACTCCTCTTAATTGGAAAGCAATTCCGTCTGCATACTAGGCTAAAAACGCGCATTGAAAGCAAAGTAAACTACGAATCTCAGTCTTCACTTCAATTGAATTAGCTGCTTCTAAGTTCTAAGGAAATCTCCCTTAGTGTACTCTCGAGCTTTCCGAAACGATCTTAGCCAACCAACCAAACATTGACTTTAATCAACTGGCGCTGGCTTTTCAAAACATATATAGCTTAATGAATGCTAATGCTATACACTAGTAATATCTAAATTCAGAGTTCTTCTAAGGAAGACATGGTAAGGGGAATTTCATCCTGCCTAATATCTTTATCTGAAGGAAGGCTAACTCGTGTATAGCATTAGCATTCTCATCTCAAGAACCAAAAAGACTGAGCTGAGGGAAGCCCTATGAGTCACTGAAATGATAGAGAGAGGGTCCTTGATCTATCAATAGAGGAAGCAAAAAAGGGGCTTTGCTCCTACAATATGAAGAAAGAAAGAAAGAAGGGTCGAAGTTTAGACCGCTCACACTAGTTCGACCTATAGAAAAGATCATGAAACCCGATCAGAACCCTTTTTTGATTTATTACATAAGTCGTGAATAAATTCAATGAATGGAGAAATTCTATATTTTCTATTCAAATAACTAGAGAAAATTCAATTAGTATATTTGACTATATTAAAGGGTTTGTGATATCTGATCCATAGAAATCTATTATTGTTCTATTGGGCGTGGGATTCTGTTATCCAGAAAGAGAGCATCGAGTGATTCTCTCTTTCTTTTGTTTGAGCTTTGAAATTCTGGATCGAGACTCTCGCGAGATGGTCTGAATCAATTGAAGCAATTCAGAATTAGAAAGAAAGACCTTTTGTGAAACATCGGGAAGATCCATTTTGTCATTTATATGAATAAATTCTTCTAACTAATTAGTAAGAGCTCAACAGGACCTACCCCTTTTTATGATTCGAGGGGGATCCTGGTGAGTTCTTACGCTTTCATGTCTACAACTCAGTTCATACGATTATTTCTATTCAGAAAGTGGAAGAGCCACAAGACTGTGAAAGTCTCACAGTGTCCGCATAGCTGGCTTCTGTATCCTTAGGATTGATTGGGCTTCCTGATCCTTGTTGATCTTCTACTTCTAAGTTGGCTATCAAGCACAGTGCCTTTAGCAGGGATCCTCTTGAATATCTTCTTGCTCTCTTCTAGACATGCATCACTCTTTGTTAACGGGTCGCGGGCCTTGGACTTTTTTTTCTCTGATAGGAGGGCTTGCTCCGTGTAGCTTTTTTGACTTAGGTCCACTCTCGTGACATGAGAGAAGTTCGATCCACCACTTTGAGGAAAGAGATGAGACGGTCTACCCCTCTTTACACATAAATCACTCAGGACAAGAGGTGTCGACAACGTGAGCTTCACTGCCTGCCGAAAGCCATGAAGAATAGAATCCTCAGTACAAGTAGATCCGGGGACAGGTTCATTTACAAATCCGTTTTTTTAATCAGCTAGAGCTGGACAGGGAAGGGCGAAGAAGACAAAAATACCAAGTAATTTACAGAAAGGGAAAGAGAGGGTTTGTGATCGAGTGCCATTGCTCCCACATCTTTTTCCAGTCCGGCCACGAGCATAAATGTTTTATTTGGTCCCCACCCAGTAAAGGAATGAATATCCGATTCTTCTTCTTTCTTTCCTGTTCCGACTCATTCTCATCTTCTTTACGTTGAGTCTTGAAAAGCTAAAGCAGCTGCTAACTCCTTTATTTATTCAAAGACCATAAACTATCATGAATCTTCAGTCTTTCCTCTACTGTAAAGAAAGGTTGATTCTTCTTCTAGCTTTATGAAATAAGCTCGAGGAATAATATCGGGGCGGCACATAGGTTCAGGGTTAGTTAAGGTTGAGTCTTAGTTTGTTTATAGACAGCAAAGGAGAATCATCCCGTTTACCTACCGAGTTTGATTCATCTTTCTTCTTCAGGAAAAGGCAATGGAATTGTGAGACCTACAAGTAACAGAAGATGCAAGCTTCAACCTATTTATTAGCGAGAGTGCAAAGAAGAAAGAGTATAAGGTTCAGCCGCAGTCTCTTCCATCCTTGGATTTGTTTACAGTCAAGTAAGTGAATGAAAGAATCATCCTCCTATCCTGTTCTTTACCTCGTTCAATCAGGTTTAGGAATCGACAGTCTCTTTGGTTACAGAACCATACAGGCAATATCGATCGAAAAAGCTAAATCAGTAAGTTAAGTAGTTAGAGGAGAAAGATCAGCAGTGCACTCTCAGTCACAAGGCAAGGAGTTCAATCCTAAAAGGTTCAACTAGGACCATAGGTCCTGAATTTCTACGTGAATCAAGATCGAGAAAAGGAAGTTTTCCAATCATTGACTCAAACCTCAAACCTATTGTCGAACCCCACTCAGCGTAATATGGAGGTACTTATGGCGGAACGGGCCGATCTGGTCTTTCACAATAAAGTGATAGATGGAACTGCCATTAAACGACTTATTAGCAGATTAATAGATCACTTCGGAATGGCATATACATCACACATCCTAGATCAAATAAAGACTCTGGGGTTCCAGCAGGCCACTGCTACATCCATTTCATTAGGAATTGATGATCTTTTAACAATCCCTTCTAAGGGATGGCTAGTCCAAGATGCTGAACAACAAAGTTTGATTTTGGAAAAACACCATCATTATGGAAACGTACACGCAGTAGAAAAATTACGCCAGTCCATTGAGATATGGTATGCTACAAGTGAATATTTGCGACAAGAAATGAATCCTAATTTTAGGATGACTGACCCTTTTAATCCAGTCCATATAATGTCTTTTTCGGGAGCTCGAGGAAATGCATCTCAAGTACACCAATTAGTAGGTATGAGAGGATTAATGTCCTCTCCGTAAAGTGTCTTTAATTCCATTACTTGCCTGCCCCTTCACCGGGTACGATTTCGTGGGTGAAGCCCTGAGACCCGTAGGGCGAAGAGGCGAATCATCGTGGTTCTAGGATGAATCTAAGGTTCTAAGATGAAGAAATCTCTTATCCCATGGGAATAAAGTCATGATTCAACGAGATAGATCCTTGTTCTCCTGCTTGCTTTGTTGGCTTAACTGCTCTCTCTCTCTGCCTTGCCTGTTCTTTCTGTTCATTCTTCCTGCTTGCTGTCTGAATCCTTTTCCTGCCTGCGTAACCTGAATCTTCTCTGTCTGAGTTGTAAGTCTTTGTTTGATTTCAGGTAGACTCCGGAAGAAGAAGAGAATGTATTGTATACCTTTCATCTCACTTCCAATGTATTGCTCCGTTAGGCTTTCGCCCATTGCAGAAAATTCCCTACTGCTGCCTCCCATAGGAGTCTGGGCGGGGACGAAAGTCGGCCTTAGTGATCCGACGGTGCCAAGTGGAAGGGCCGTCGCTCAACGGATAAAAGTTACTCTAGGGATAATAGGCTGATCTTCCCCAAGAGCTCACATCGACGAGAAGGTTTGGCACCTCGATATCGGCTCTTCGCCACCTGGGGCTGTAGTATGTTCCAAGGGTTGGGCTGTTCGCCCATTAAAGCGGTACATGAGCTGGGTTCAGAACATCGTGAGACAGTTCTGTCCATATCCGGTGTGGGCATTAGAGCATTGAGAGGACCTTTTTCATTCTATAAATAAAGGTGAAGAAGCTCAGGGAAGGGAATTCTTTCGTTTTCACTACTCTCATCTTGTCTTGCTTTACCGACAGGTGTTCAGGAGCGAATGAGCTTGGCATCAGGGAGAGGAGGGAAATCTGGGTTCAGGGTAAGGAGCTAGCTTTAGGGAATATAAGGGGAAGTCACTTCTCTTTCTTGACTTCCTTAATGCAATAACTTCCAGTCAGGGTTTCATTCAGTAGCTCCGGCAATGGAATTGCTTTACCGACTGAAATGGCCAATAGGGAATATCGGGCCAGAAGTAGCTCAGGGAATTGTTCATTTGCTTCTCTGTCTTTCCTTCCTATTCCGGAGAAAGAAGAGAAAGAGGTTACGGCCGGAGTTCAGTTCGTTCATTCGCTGATCTTTCTTTCCTTTCTATCCTCTCCTGTATTTTTGGGGATACTTTTGGCTATAGGTAATTGATCAGTCAATCCGGGTAATAAGAAGAAGTTTCGGGAGTTACAAAGGAAACCTCGAGCTCATATTGGTCATGGGTTGAGAACGGAAATTGAATTCTCTGAAACTTAATTTACTGTTGTTCCTTAGTAGCTCAGTGGTAGAACGGTCGGCTATTAACCGATTGGTCGTAGGTTCGAATCCTACTTGGGGAGATTTGATTCGGAATGAAAGGGTTCGCTTTGACCATTAAGAGTAGATAACCCGTTCCGTTCCCTGTGTATCAAATTCTGTTGTGCGATATTTGAGAATCTCCGTCAATACCTACAGACTGAGACCTATGGAATAGGGTTACGGAGATAGGGACAGATAAGAGTTCAATCAATCAGGTGTTACGACTTTGTTCTTGTATGGCTTGCTTTTTATTCACACGGGTCTGGTAGGGATGGGGCAAGATGGTTCCGTCTTGTTAGGTATTTTAGATACCATTACAATAACAATACAACAATAAACAAAGAAGAGGAATATCATATCATCTTAGTCAGATTTCAATATTGCAATGAAAAGATATAGCTAGTCAAAACAGTCTCGGTCTATAGTCTTTATACGTTCGTTAGGGATACAACCCTTCACCTCGTAAACTCGGTTTCATGTCTTCGACCTCTCACCTTGGTAAACTCGGAACAAGTTGATAGGATCCCCTTTTTTACGTCCCCATGTCCCTCCCGTGTGGTGACATGGGGGCAAAAAAAGGAAAGAGAGGGATGTGGTTTCTCTCACTTTTGGCATAGCAGGCCTCCCGCTGGTGGTGAAATGGTAGACATGTTCTTGGGATTAAGAAGAGAATACTAAAGATTTTAAACGTCAGAGGGCGCGAAAGAATGCAATTCCCAAAAAGCAAAAAGAATTGAGAGATGATACCCGTGGGATAAGAGAATTCCTTAGCTTAGGGAACCATCAAACCACTCGTTGGTTGGAACAACATTTTGTTTATTGAGACTATGCCTTCAATTCCATTATGCGTTTCCCTAGTCACTATATTCTTGCTCAACCCAACATGCATTTTCTGAATGAATCTTTCGTCTTTAATTCCCCGATTTCAATTCATTGTTTGAATAAATAGGGAGAGGAGAAGGAGCAAAGAGAATAGACCTCGGGCAATCAGGTTTAGGTTCATCAGTTTACCAAGTTCACTGTTGAAGGTCGTTCGAGCTTTTCCTGGGAGTATGGCATGGGTGACTTGAGGAGCGCCGTAGCGTCTGGTACTTGAACATTGGCTCGAGGTAGATTCTCTACCCCTTCTTCCTTCTTACCCATGGGTATCATCTCTCAATTCTCCATGATAGTTTAGCCCGTTGAATCATACTCTTTTTTTAGCCAAGGTTGTAAACGTCAGAGAATCATGGTTCCCGCTTCTTCTGTACCAGCCACATTTTCTGCATAGTAATTTACTTAGCTTGGGCTATCTATCCCACCTAGCCATTCCCCTTTATGATACTGAGCCGGGGAAAGAAACCCAATCAAATAAAGAATCTATTCGCCGAGCAAAAGGAGAGAGAGGGATTCGAACCCTCGATAGTTAGTTCTTTGTTTCAAACACTATACCAGACCGGTTTTCAAGCCCGGAGTTATCAACCACTCGGCCATCTCTCTGAAAGAGAATTGCTATTTGATTTATATTACATCCCATCGAATAGAATATAACATTGACATATAAGTTGATACCATTATAGTCTAGACTATATCTCAGGCGTAAATCTAGAAGTCTATTTACATTGGCTTGAGGTAGTTTCTCTACCCCTTCATGAATCTTATCCCACGGGTATCATCTCTCAATTCTCCATGACAGTTTAGCCCAGATGGATATGTTTTGAACAAAAAAAAATAGACGGCACAATTTGATCAATCATTTTTTCTGTTGTTAAGGTGGAGAACTGAACCAAGAATTCTCTTTCTTTATCATCAATCCAATCACTGTTCGAGACCCAGGATTCTATTTTATCATCAATCCATGGCCTAATGATCTTTTATATATTTTTCCAGTAGTCATTCTAGGTACTATCCCCTCTGCTGATCTCCTTCACTTATTTATTCAAACACTCGGTAATCGGTAAAGGTTTAAGGTTGAGGAGAATGAGTAAGGAGTTCAGTCTTTCCTTTCAGTTTCAGGAGGGAATCAAATTCTTTTGATTTAAGTTCTTTTCTTTCTAAGAAAGAGGGGAATAGAATAACTCGGTTGAAGCGTAATGAGAGGATTGGAACCAGGTGTCGTGAAGATCTAGGAGTGTGAGCAGTACGAGCTGAAAGGCTCCCATACTGTTTGGAGGGCAGGGGGCATAGATGCCAAACAAACCTGACCCCTATCTATTGTCGTAGAAGCAGTTCTTAGGAAAGATTATGGTTCTCGGGTATCCAGAGGCATGATGACTTGACGTCATCCTCACCTTCCTCCGGCTTATCACCGGCAGTCTGCTCAGGGTTCCAACCGTTGGGGCACTAAAAAAAATCCATCATTGATTTGAGATATTGATAAGGTGAATACCCAGTCCATTCAATGCTAGGCATAATGAGTATCAGGACCTCAAACAAAATTATCTTTCGTCCTATCTTATAACTACAAGACAAGGAAAGGTAGAAGTTTGAAAGGATTGGCATGATAAAGAGTGCATTATCATACCCTTGATTAATTATTTCTAATTTTTGCAAGGGAAAGAGATGTGCTCATGCCTGAGAGCAGACAAAGGAAAGGAGAATAATATGCCTAAGGCAAGTAAAGGTAAGGGCCCAAGAGATTTCCATACTGAGTCTTACTTATTTAGCAGAGCTGAAAAAGAAGAGGGCTTTGGAGCAAGTAAGGTGAAGCGCATGATTGACTTCCAATGCCTTCTACTACGCATGGAAAAGTGTTTTCAAAGCTATTCCAAGTATCAGAAGGAAAGAAAAAGGGCGACTTCATAAAAAGCAAGGAAAGCGCCCAGCAAACTGCAAACCTGACTCGAGTTGGCTTTTTTACACAGTATCTATAGAATGAGCACTGTGAACTATCTGCTTCAAAAAGATAGTTGGTTGAATGAGACTGATTTCCAATACCGATAGCTGCTCCCCTCTCAGTCCAGTCTGGGAATACTCTTCATGATTTCCAAGAAGTGACAAAGAAAGAATAGGAGAAAGAAAGGAGTGTAGGATTGGTATGGGTCGTGCGCGGGCTGCCCCCATCCCTTGAAGCTCAAGTAGTTACATAAAAAATGTAAAAGATTCCAATTTCTCATTCAAAGTAAACAAGGGAAAGCCGCTAATTCATTTACCACCTAATTCCCTATTAAAGAAAGAGGTAAAGAAAGAAAAGGAGTTAAGCCTTGACTTACTTACGGGTCAGAAGTGAAAGAAAGAAAGCAAGGAAAAAGATAGTCTACGAAGATTGAAATCAGTCAAAGGATCGTTAATCTTATCTTCCTGCAGTCTAAACTTACTTACGGTTCAAGAGCGAACGAAGCAGTGAAACCGACGGTTCAGTAGTTCAGCCTAGTTCAATCAGTAGGAGCTTGATCTTTCCTCTTAAGTTGAGTCTCCGGTGATTGAGCTTGACCTTGTTCCAGAAGAATAGTCCAGGGGAGAAAAAGCTCGACGAGAAGAGGAGAGGGGCAAAGCAACTAGACGAGAAGAGGAGAGGGGTTCCCTTTCGTCTTGACTTCCGACAATGAATACCTGAATAAATAGGTAGGTTTTGAATTGAATGAATAAGGTAAATAGGTTCAGTAGCTCTTTGTCGGTTTCGTCTAGCTTTCCTCTCCCTTCTTTCTTTGACTGTAAACTCGGGGGTTCTTCTTATGCATCTTACCTATTCAAATGAAAAGAGTCAGCAGGCAAGCGTAAGGAGAGAGAGAGTCGCTCAGCAATGAGACCAGTAGGTAGAGGTGAATGAAGAGTACTTGTTTTCGCTTTCCATTTCTCTTTTCTTCTTGAACGAGGTAAATAGGGGAAGGGAGTATCGTATTCCAGTCAGAGAATATCACAGCTAAGGTAAAGGAGCAGGAGTCAAGAATCCATAGAGTAGAGTCAAAGGGGAAGGTGAAGAAGTAATAGTACTCTTCTGGCTCATTCATAAGGGGTCTTTCCTCTCCCTTCCGGTCTCGCATTTCATTCCTCTCCTGTCAGCTAACTCCTTTATTTCTTCAAAGACAGTAAACTCCTTCAATCAGGGCGTCAGGGAATATCGGTGTTCCGGTTCTAGAGTTCTGTCTCTCTCTCATTACCTATAAACCTCAAAAATCGGGAGGGGCCAATCAGTCTCATTCTTCTTTCGTCTCGACTTCGGAAAGAAAAGAGAGAGAGACCACCGAGTTCAACACCTATTCCATTCTATTTACCTTGTGAAATGAAAGACAAAATAGGGAGAGGTTGACAAGAACTTCTTGAGAATAACTAATAACATCAGGTAATATCGGAAAAGGAAAGAAAATAGCTACTTAATAATATGTATGCTTTACCTTGTTTACTGTGAAAGAAAGAATAACTCACAAGAACAGAAGGAGAAGGGTTGAGGTTGAGCCTCTTTAATTACCGAATGATAGAATAAGAGTGAACGAACGAGAGAATAGGAACAGGAGAAGAAGGAATCGATAGTCTTGACTTTCAACACTAATAAGGGATCAAGAATATGCTTTACGGGGGGAAATGAGGGAAGGGAATATCCGAAAAGGGGTAGGAGTTCAATCAAAGACCTATTACCGAGGGAAAGAAGTCAAAGAATCAGCAAAATAAATAAATAAATAGGGGAAGGGGCATGCATTCATCGGAGAGGGGTGAAGACAAACGCTCGAACATCCTTTCATTTTCTTAGTTTAGAGTTAAAGAAGGTGAAGGGAGAGTAAGTAAATGAATATGCGAGAATGAATAAGGATTCTTTCCTTGTATGATTCAAGATTCTTCTTTTCATAATGATTTCCTTGTTAGAAACTATTAGCTTACTCTCATCGGATTTAATAAAGAAGAAGAAGAAAAAGAGAAAAGAAAGGAGGATAGGAAAATAGCTAGGATTCCCTGGTTACAGTGAAAGAAAGAAAGTGAAGGAGATCAGTTCATAAACAAAGACCTATTCGATTCTATTTACCGAGCGAAAGAAGTACAGGAGTTTACAGTTCATTCATAAATAGGAGAAGGTGAAGTAGTTCATGCAATAGTGCGTCAGGAGTGAAAGCCAGCCCAGCCCGGAAACTCTCTCTCTCTCTCATTCATCTCTCCCCTCACTGTAAACTCGGATAGTCAATCGTTCAGTAGTGATTGAGTAGGAACCCTTCGTTTCGGCTTTCCTTCCTTCCTGCCTGTTCCGTCTCATTCATAAGGAGTCTCCCTTCTTTCTCTTTCAAACACAGTAAAGGTGATTGAGCAAAGCAGTGAGACCAAGAGGGATAGGATTACTGGATCATTAATTAATTCTTCTTTCATTCATTTACGACGGTAAAGTTTCATTTTCTTCTCTTCTCCATAAAAGGCTAATGCATCAATCGGAAAGGGGCCAAGCTACGAGACACACAATCACACCGAGGTTACTGTTCAAGAAGGTCAGAGAATATCGGAAAAGGGGAAGAAGTTGTTTGTTTCTCTATTTTCATTCTTCAAGGTGGCAGCTAAGACGACAAAAGGAAGAGACAGACCGGTTACGTTTAAGTATTAGAAATGGATATGTCCATATATCTATCTATATTGAATTGCAGATACAGGATAGAATCATTTTGGATCGGACCAAATACGAGTAGAAGATAGACAAGAAAGAAACTAGGAGGAAAGAAGAACTTTGCCATAGAAGAATCGACGAGGTATTCTAATGACTTTAGTGGCTCCAGCATAATACAAATGAAAGAAAAAGGGGAAGGCCCATGAGATACTAATCTTTAAAAGAGGGTGGCGGTAGCCGCTCCAGACTTACTTAATTAGATTGAGCCTTGGTATGGAAACCTACTACTACACTAAGGGAGAACTTTCCACTTCCGAGAACCCCTGGAATGCAAACTGGGCAATCCTGAGCCAAATCCTTTTTCCAAAAATAAAAAGAAAGGGTAGGTGCACTCCACTCAATGGAAGCTGTTCTAATAAATGGAGTTGACTACGTTGCGTTAGTAAAGAATCTTTCCTTCAAAACTCACTCCGTAAAAGCAGCCATTGTATTACGTACTGAAATCCTTATACTATAATGACAACTGGAATCTCTTACTCTATCATAGTCTGATAGATCAAAGAGCTTATTAATCAGATGCGAATAGAATAAAGATAGAGTCCCACCCATTATGTCAATACCGACAAAACAGCAATGGATAGTTACTCAGTCAGAGGCAAATCCGTCGAGTCGACTTTCAAGTGAGGGTTCAAGTCCATCTCCCTATCGGTCTCATGCCTTCGTCCCTCTCTCTATCGGTCGAGTGCCTTCGTCCCTCTCTCTATCGATGGAGTGCCTTCGTCCCTCTCTCTATCCCTAAAACCCTAAAAAGGCGGGTTCGTTGGCCTCTTTCTTTATTATTTATCCTTTCAGTAGCAATTCACAATTCGTGATCTTTCTCTCTCCTTCATTCGACTTTTGAACAAGCCAGCCTATTTGATTGAGCGGAAATTGTCTTTCTTATCACAAGACTGCTAATGTATATTATCTATCATAGATGGACAAACTCACATCCTTGGGCAAGGAATCCCCGTTATGAAATTGGAATGATTCACTGAATACTGTCTACTGTACTGAAACAGAAAAAGGCTTATCCAAGCAAGCCCTAAAATGCCATTTCGTGGATCTTCAAAAAGAAGAAGAATGGAATACCGGGGCATCTATGAAAAGAAAGATAATGTGTCTGTCAGAAATGGAGGGTATAGCTTAGTTAGTAGAGTAGAGGACTCAAAATATTCTATCCTCGTGTCACCGGTTCCAACCAATTATTGACAATAAGGCTAATGTGTAGGAACAGTATCGCTCAGTTGTTAGAGTAGAGGACAGAAAATCCTCGTCTCACTAGTTGTTCCAATCAGGTTCTTGGCACATCATGAATTTGTATGCGTATCTATTCTACAGATTCATTATTAATCAACTAGATTATGAAACCGCTACATCATTTGGAAATATACCCTTTAACTAACCAATACTCTATCTATTTTTTACTCTATTTATAGATGTGTTAGTCAAATACACAAGTAAAGATAAAAGAGGAGGAAGGAGAGATATAGAAAAAAGGCTGGATATCGATATGTACAAAGGCATTTGCTTGAGTTTCCTCTTCTTTTTTATTTGTTCATACTCTTTCTCTTCCCGTTCCATTAAGACTTTATACGGAAGGGTTCATTCAATTAGTTCGGTTATAAGATCCATCTAGTCTAGGGGAGTGAGTGGAAAGGCGGGAATGGCCAAGATTCATCTTCGATAGAGTACACAAATAGAATTCGATTCTCTTTCTTCATTCATTTCTTCCCCTACGTGACTTTTTAAAGTAAAGCACATCTAAGTGATATGCGACAGATACATAGTTCATAATGTAGAACTCATTTAGTTCATCCTATTAGCTCGACCCAAAATCAGTATCTTCCCCAATAATAATAAGATGAATGAGACAGTAATTACTCTGCTATATCTATAAGAGACCGTCCAAATGTATTTGAATATCATGATTTGGCGTAAGGAAGTGAAGATTCGTTTCGTATTATTTCATGTCTTGTATTTCATCCAAATTGGGGTGGGGGCAATAGAATCCTCCTTACGTAAGGGCATCCTACCCAACTTTCAATAAGATACGCTGGCGCCGTGTATGATTCTCATAAACAATTCCCAACATATCATCAGATTCCGGGAAAATCCGCACTTTGACCCATAAAACAGACCGAATTCTAGGATTGATCCTTGCGGCAAATACTTTGTTTGATGCATACCTCTCTTCCGGTTGATCTATACCAGACCATTCTCGTAAGACACACACTAGCTAACAGTACGCCTGCCAGGTGCTACATCATAAGCACATTGATTGGGAATGTAGAGAATTCTAACCATATACATAGAAAGAAAATGACTGCAATGGAATGCTACTACTCGGGCTTAATTTATAAAGTCTCTCTCTATCTATTTTGTTCCTGAAACCCAAAGATCTATGAACACCAATCCATCTTTGACTAGCCAAGAAGACAAATGGACCCTGCTTCTCCCCCACTTGTATTTTTCTTTGTAAAAGTCTTTCCCATTTACAATGACTTCTTTATGAGGATTCACTCGTTCTTTGTTATTCTGTACATTTGTATACTTCCTAATTAACTAATTCCTTCGTAGGAAGATACTGCACTTGACTTTTTTTTGTATTTGAAAAGAGTTGTTTCAAGAGGAGGGAGAGATGATCTCTGAAGTAGATGCTGGTTGATAGAGTAATCTTTGATTGATCGTAATTTCCAATATGAGTACTTGGGCCAAGATGCAGCAATTTGTGGTTGGTAGTCAAATACGGATTCTCCTCTTCTCTTGCTTGAGACTGAATTCGATCTTGATAGATTGATCAAGAGATTTTCTGACTGAGACGAGGTTTTGGTATTGCAGCTATACTATAACAGCCTTTGGTTTCGGTGGACACCCCGGCAAATACACCCAGGAATTAACTTATCAACTCCACGAACAGTAGTATAAGAATCGGTACTGAACAGCCCTCCTCTAATTATGCTCCCATAGGAAGAACATATATTGGTTCAGGCATTTACTCATAGAATCTGTCTAAAGAAAGAAAGGAGCCATTGTTACCGCACCCGCTAGGAAAATGAAGTCTGCCCAGCTAGGACTAGATCTTGGTACCAGTCCATAACGAGAAAAAAGTAGAATTGTGAACCTACCTATTAATGAAGCGAATTCAATGAAGCAAGAAGAGGTACCATAAAGAAGCGACCATAAACAGGGGTGGGGAGTCAGTCTTGACCAATTTGCAAGATCATTTGAAGTAGTTACTGAAGTTTGGGTTGTTCGATCAAGCAAGTAGAGGGAAACTGTAATTCATAACTGTCTCAATCTTTCATTGTCTAAATCATTCAAAAACTAAGACCAATCCAATGAAAGCTCCTTCCTTTTTTTCGTCATGCATAAACTAAACCGACAATTAGTAGGATAAGCACGAAAATGAAAGCGTCTATAAAGACAAATACCCCTAATGCATCAAAACTCATTGCCCCTAGCCTGGATAAAGAAAAATAAACTGTTTCAACATCACAACAAAACCGAGAGCAATAACGGATTCCAAATCATCACCCATTAGGTGTTCTATTACCGATTCATAACTCGAAACTTTCTCTGGCCTAAGATAAGAGGGGCTAAAACTCCAGTAAAGAAGAAATGCTGGAATAAGACTTTCTATTATTAGAAATACCTAAAAAATCTCATATTTGGAAAGAAAGCAGAAACATGAAGGGACTCCTCGCAATGGGGAAAATATACCGAATTAGTCGATTCGAATGGAAATTCATGCTTGTTTTACCGAAGCAAACAAACGAAAGGAGGTGATTCGGTACATGGCTCGTTTTAAGATTCATCCACTAGAATCCTATTTCTATAATATCCATTATATCCAGACATACAGAATCCATATCTAATCGCATCAGTATTCTCTAGTAGGAACTTTTAGTGATTGAATAAGAAAAGAGAAGACGACTACTTTAGTTTTGTGTTGTACTAAATAAGGGTGAGGTATACCAAGAGAAAAGCCTATGTTGACAACAATGTTTACAATGAAAGCAAATTCTCAAACTCTAGAGCTTGGCCACAAATCCAATACAGTAAGTCGTTCGGAGATCCATGTGATTTATACTAGGGCATTCGATTTACATTGGGGGGTTAGTTAGGGTGGAGGTTTTCACCGGCTCCAGTTTCATGTCATGATGTTTCAACCACAAATTGACTATAAGGAAGTATTACATCTTGATTTTGTATGGGAAAATAGGCTAATTATTAGCTAGCATATCTCATTGATCTACAAAGATCAGACATTAATGATGAACCAAATCAAGTGGACAGTTACAAAGAATACAAATACAAAGGAAAACCAACCATTTCTTTTTTTTGCATTATTCAAAATATAGGGCTATACGGACTACTCGAGCTGTAGACCTTCTCGGTAAAAGAGATCAAACTAGTTATTCTTCGGAACTCTTTCAAAGACCCAACAAACACGCATTTTGTGCATTGGGCTCTTTCATTAACTGCTAGAAATAATAAGTAAGCCAGTTAGTTAGTCTGTCTACCTGTTCTTGAAAGAAGATGGTTCCATGTGCTCTGATTCATTATTTTGATTCGAATAAGGCTAGGAGAGGAGCACTACCAAAGTCTTTCAAAGAAAGAAGGGTTATCCTGACGTAGGACTGCTTCTAACCTAGATCAACTTAATTAAGTGAAATGGAATCTCTATCGTCGTGCTTTGGCTTAAATAAAGCATCAAATATGAAACTTCATACACACACCTTCAAGTTCTTCATAAGATAGGAATAGGAATAGGACGAAAGAAAGATCATTTAGTTTGGGAGGTACGGATACTAACTCATTATGCCTAGCATTGAATAGACATTCCATCTTATCAATCAAATCAATGATGGATTTGTTTTAGTGCCTAAATGGGGCTGGGGCACTCGATTCGGACCGAACCTTTCTTTTGTCAGGCTACTCTTCTCTTGTTTTCTTCCCTAAAAGTAATGGGGTAAAACATAGATAGGTGGATCAATAAGAGAAACCAACCTTTTTGGATTACATGATGTACTTCTATGAAAACCATTGGTGTGCAGGGAAACGAGGTGCTCTACCAACTGAGCTATAGCCCTTGCGTGATACTTATCTATTTATTCTATCATGTAGATTCTTTCTTTCTTGTTGACAAGATGAATATTCTCTGATTGATCCATTTTGTTTCTTTCTTTGATTGGTATTTCTTATCCATCCATAATAGTAGATTGATAATCTATCGATGTGATAGGGCCCACCCATTTGTTTTTCTTTGTGATGAGAAATGACCTATTTAACTCGGCAGTGGTTAGAGTATTGCTTTCATCCGACGGGCGGCGGGAGTCATTGGTTCAAACAAAGCCAATAGTCGAATAGTAGGTAGAACTTCAGAGGCAACAGAAATAAGTTGTTCGACTTAGTTCTATTGATTTTCTATCTTTTCCATCCCACTCTATCTATATTTCTTTCATTTTGGCATTTCACTTGATTAATTATTTAGACGGATCCACTAGGTACGCCATTGGTAGCCTCTACTCGTGTCCTAGCTTGTCTGAGTGAGAGCTCGCTCCTCAATTTGCCTGTTTGTCTCTTGCCCTGAGTTTTCCTCTTCCTCAAGTTAGCTTCCGCTATTTCAAGAGTTTGCTGAGCTTCTTATGGATCAATCTCACTAGCCTTCTCAGCATCATTTACTAAAAGAGTGACCTGACCCACCCCTCAATCATTATTGCCTATTCTATCTAGCAAAACCACCCAGCAGAGCCATCGTTAACCATCTCTCATTATCTGGAAGGAAGGCGTATTCTCAAATACCTATATCTACACCTGTGGCAATAGGTGCGTGATTTGGTAATACACCAATTTGTCCACTATTCCTAACTCTTCTCATTTCTTTCACTTGCCAATTCGATTCGAAATCAGGACACTCAGATTTAAGGGCATTTCTTCACCTTGCTCTACATTTCTAACCTGAGCAATAGCTTCATCGATGTTACCCACCAAATAAAGGAAATGGCTTGTAAGACCATCTAATTCTCTGGAAAGGATGAATTGAAACCAACCTCCTCTAATTAATTCTTTCTGCTAGGCCAACTCCCCAAGGAACCCATAAAGACTTCCGCTACAAAAGAAAAAAGGGTTGTGATAAGAAAGGCTCCATTTTGCGTGCTCGTGCTATGCCTCTTTGGATAATTCGGCCAACCCAAGGATAGCTCTTTAATGTCCTTCAGTTCTTTGTAACGTTGTAAGGTTCACTCTGCAGTTTCATAATCTTCTTCACCAACCATCTGAGGTTGTAACAGTAGCATAGTTGACCTTGAATCGTCAAGAAAGGATCTACTGCTGGATATGGATAGATACCCCTTTGGCAGCTAATCCTCTTTCTAGTATGTTAGTAGAATCCAAGCAAACAAATGTGTGTGGTGGCAGGAGCTGGATCGCTTAAATCGTCCGTGGGTACATAAACTGCTTGAATAGAAGTTACGGACCCTTCCTTGGTAGAAGAGAAGTCAATCTTTCTTGTAAGGAACCCCTTTCCCTACTAAGAGTCGGGCGATAACCCACAGCCAAGGGCATTCCACCCAGTAACCCAGATACTTCGAATCCTCCTTCAACAAAAGAAAGAGAAGATATTGTCAAGAAATAGAAGCACGTCTTCTTAATTAACATCTCGGAAATAGTCACACACCCCATAGTTAGGGCAGCAGTGAAACCAACTCTCATACGAGCGAGCTCTCGGCCGTTCATTCATCTGACCGTAAACTAACGTCAGCCACTTTTCCCCAATTCCTCATTAATTACTTACTTACTCCAGATTCTTTCATTTCCATGTAAAGTCAAGATCCTTTCCGTCACGAGTACATTCACCTACTCCTCCAAATATAGATACACCTACTACTCCCTCCATGAGCTTTGGCAATGTTGTTGATCCATTCCATAATGAGTACTGTATACACTCCAGCCCAGCCCCTCACAATAGTCTCATTTTTCCTACACGCCGATAAGGGGCTAAAAGATCGATCTACTACTTTCATTCCTCTTTCCAAAATAGATAGATCATTTTGTATCTAACTGGATAAAAGCAGGCAGGGGCAGATCCATGAATAGGAGATGTTGTGCGAGTATCTACAGGACCCAAATTCTCAATAGGCTCTCTCCAAGCACCTTGAAAATTAGGCCCAGAGAAGCAGTGAGCCCAATAGAATAGGTGAATGAGTAAAAGTGGCAACCATTGACCCTTTCTTCATAGGGTTACAAGAAGAGGGAGTAAGTTAAGTAGCTCGAAGAGGAGAGGATTGAATATGCGAGCGAGAATGAAGAGGAAAGGGGACAAGCAAGAGAGAAGAGAGAGAGGAGTGAAATCAGGTTAATCAGTCATAGTCCCAAACAGTAAACAAGAATGAATAAGGAGTAGTTCTCTTTTGCAGTTCAAGAAAGAGTAAATGAATTAGCTAACCTATTTACCGAGTCAAAGAAAAGAGCTACTCAATGAATCTTGAGTTCGTCTTTCCAGGAGAGTCGTCAATTCATTAATTAGCTACTTTACCTCTGAGTAAGTGACAGAAAGGAGAAGATCAAGAAGTCGGAGTTTAGGAAGAAGACGAGAATAGGTGATTGATTGATTGAGTTCAGGAGAAAGAGAAGAAAAAGAAGAAATAGATGAAGGAAGGTGCAAAGCGAACATCCTTTCATTTGTTTACAGGAGAGTACTAGAGCTCAATCAAGGATCAGAGAAAGAAGCCCAGGGGAAGGAGTTACATCTGGTTTCGGTTCAGAAAGGAAATCAAACGCTCGAACATCCTTTCTCTTCGTTTATTGTGAATAAATAGGGAGAGAGAGTAAAGTCAATTCATTAGCAGCTTTACCTCGCGTTCAATCAAGTTCGTTCAGTAGTGATTTCATTTACCTCTATAAAGAATAGTTCAAGAATCAGTCACAATAACAAGAAGAGAAAGATCAGATTTGTTTACTGTTCAAGAATAAATAGGTGATTGGGCAGTAGTTAAGTCTCATTCTTCCTTCGGCTTAGTTTACAGTTCAAGAAAGAATCCATCAATAGGGGTCATCTCGTTCAGTAGTAAAGGAGAAGAATAACAACAAACAATAACAAGAAGAGAAAGATCAGATTTGGTTACAGTGAAAGAATAAGGGAGAGGAAAAGAAAGAGTGTTTGAATCGTTCAACCCTTACAGTGAAAGAAGGAAAACAAGAGTGAAAGGAGCGAAGCCAAGCCACGAGACCGAGTGAAAGAATAAGTAGTTCAGTCTTAGTTTACCAGGACAGAAGGAGAAAAGGAGTTTGACCAGATTCTCATCCAGCCGCTTGACTAACTATTCCGTCTCATTAATCGAGAATTGAGTCTTAGTTTACCGTGAAATTAGGAAAAGGCTAATTCATCTTGTGGTCAGTTGAGTCTTGAGTTCAGTCTTAGTTTACTGTTCAGGGAGAGAGAGTAAAAGAAAGGATCAAGCACAGAGAAGTTCCTCCATAACTTGGTGAAGGAGAAGGAATAAGGATAAGGAGTCTTTCCTGACTGTTCTATCTCATTCTTAGTCTCCCTAATTGCTGAATTTCTTCTTTTTCTGTAAAGGAGTTAAGTCCAATTAATCTCTTTTCTTTTACCCCGACTGGCAAGTGAAGGGAATACGGGTTCCGGTTCAAGGGCAGTAGTTAGTTAAGTCGAGAATGAATCGGAAGGTGAAGGAGCAAAGCCAGCCGTGAGACCTTACGAGAGAGGATTGAATGAATAAGCTATAAATAGAGAGAGGAGTGAACTCGTTCTTGCATCTCTGATTCTTCTTCTTTTCTTACAGTTCAAGAAGGTGATTGAGTTTACCTCGACCAAGAACTTCCTGAGAATAAGGAACACTAACTGATGGTAATAGAATAGAGGAGTTCAGGCAATGGAATTAATTGTTCAACCGAGAGGTGATTGAGCAAATCTTTCTTTCATTTTCAATTCCACTTTACAGTTAAAGAAGGGAGAGGAGCCAAGCTACGAGACACACATTATATATAACCTTGTTTCCAGTTTCGGAATAAATAGGTTCAGGAGATCAGCCCAGTGTTTGAATAGTTCAACCCAAGAATCATCCTCCAGTTTACCCCGTGTTTAAAGGATTCCTTATTCTTTTGTTTCCGGTAAAAAGAATAAATAGTTCAAAACTCGAGGGAAAGAAGAAATAGGAAGAAAAGTCTAATTCATCTTGAATTCAGTCCTCGTTTACAGTTCGGTCAAGAAAAGAGCTACTGATACTTCATTCACGAACCCATTTACCTCGTTCGTTCAGTAGTGATTGAGGTTACCTTGCTCAATAGACAAATAGGGAATATCGTCAAAAGGTGAAGGAGCGAAGCAATGAAACCGATAGGTGAAGGAGCTTTACCTTGTTCAAGAATAGTAAAGGAGAAAGAAGAAGAAATCAAATAGGTGTAGGAGCGAGTGTGACCGAGAGAGGAAGGAGTGAACTCTCATTAAGGATCAAGATCAGAGACAGAGCTAAGCCACTTTACAGTTTACTCTTCAAGAAAGAAGGCGAATGAGTAAGTAGCGAGAGGAGCGAAGCAATAAGACCCTAAAATAGCTTTACCTATTTACCGAGTGAAATGAAAGAAGAAATAGGGAGAGGTGAACAAGGAGTTGAATCTCTTTTCTTTTGTCTTAGTTTTCTATTCAAGAATAAATAGGAGAAAGCAAGCAAGAAGGTGAAGGAGAATTCTTGTTGGTTGGTTGGTTGGTTGAGTTTTTCCTTTCTCTTTGGTTTTTACCGAGTGAAGGAAAAGGGTGTCGGTTCAGTCTAACGAATAAGGAGTCTTTCCTTCTGACTGAATTACTGAGTGAAAGAATAGTCAACCCTCGCGGTCAAGCAAAAAATAGGTTCAAGAATAAATAGGTAGAGGCAATGGAATTGTAGACAGGTGAATGAGAAGGAATCAGGAGTCTTTCCTCCCCCTTCCCTTCGAGAACTGTAAACTCTCTCTCTTGCATTCTCCCTAATAAAAAAGGTAAAGAAAAGAGCTACTTCAACTGAATATTCTTTACAGAGTAAAATCAGTCGAATTAATCTTTTGGCTTTCCCCTTTTACCTAGAACAAAGAATAGTGAAAGAAGCAAACTTATTTACCTTGTCTTTGAACAAAGAAAGAGGAGCCCGAGGGGAAGGAGCGAGGTGCAAGAGAAAGAATACGCTTTACCTTGCTTGCCTTGGTCAATAAGAAATAAATAGGAGAAAAGGAGTTCAGTTCACTTTAATCTTGAGTTGACGTTGAGTCTTTCCTTACAAACTACCTCAGAAATGACCTCTTTAATAGGGAGAGGTTCAGTAGTTATTGAGTTTAGGATAATGGAAAATGAATCTGGAGTAGAGTCTTTCCTTTCTCTTTGGCTTTTACCTTATCGACTGACTATAAATGAACAAGAACTTCAGGCAATAGACGGTCAGGCAATGGAGTTTACAAGCAAGAGAGTCAAGTCAATGCCTCAGCTGCTTTACCTTGGGAATAAATAGATAGGTGCAGGCCAAGTAGTTCAGTTCGTTCACTCTCGTTCTTGGCGAGTCTTGACTTACAGTTCCGGATCAAGAATAAGAAGAGAATAAATAGAGAATAGAAAAGGAGAAGGAAATACAATTGTGAAACTGAGTTGTAGAGGTGACGGTTTGAGGTTTCATCTTGAGTTCAGTCTTGACAATGAAGGCAAAGTAAAAGCAAGAAGGTTCAGGAAAAGGGTTTGTTTCAGTTGAGTAAGTAGGGAGGAGAGGAACAAAGCAATGAGACCGAGTTCAATCAGTCAAAGGTTTAGGAGTGAAGGAGAATGAATCTTCAGTCTTTACTGTTCAAGAATCACTCACAATAATAGAACAGAGAATGCATTAATCGAGAGTGAGTGTTAACAGTCCCATTCTTCTTTCATTTGATGCTCCCCATAACTGTAGTCAAGTTTCATTCTTCTTCTTCTTTCCACTGTCTGAGGTATAGATAGAGAGATAGATAATTCATTTCTTCTCTTGCTTTCTTCCTTTAGACTTACGAGAAGAGAATTACCGAGCTACATCTGGCTTAGGAGGTAAGGAGCAGATACTCCTCTTTTCCTTTATTTAGAGTCTTTACATACAGTCCAATAAATTAACAAGAGAACTGACCGGAATAGTATAATCAAGAAAAGAAGGCGAAGGAACTCCCTTTTAAGAAGGAAGAGTAAAGAACACCAAGCAAGCAAGCTGGTTAGTAGAGTTAGAGCAGACAAAGGGAAGCACTGTTTAGAGTTAGAGCCGAAGGGGAGTGCAGTTGAGGTTATTGATTGAGTCTTATTGAGTTTACAAGAGAGAGAGTCAATTCAATAATTAGAATAGGTGAAGGAGATCTGCAATGAGACCGATAGGTGATGGAGCGAAGCAACGAGACAGACCGCTATGGGAAAGATCAGAGAAAGAATAACTCACAACCATTGACCTGTTGGGTTTTATGTCCTAAAACTCATAGTTTGTAAACAAAAACATATTCTTTTTCAATGAAGTTATAATTGTTGTTTATTCAGTAAAGACTGTTATTGAATAAAGTGAACTTCACGATCATTAATCTAAATACAATAAACTAAGAACACTCTGGCTATAGTATGATTACTTGAACTATATGTAGAGACATAAGAGTGGATCAAGTTCAAGTATATAGTCAAAATGATCTAATAGTATAAGGATAAGGCTGAGTACCTTATTTTGGGAACACTATGGATGCGACCCACTTTTGTATATGATATAAACAATGTGATCACTAAATTGTACATGTGTAGACATGTGAGTGGGGGCGTCCTATGCAATGAGTATTGCATAAGATCGGACCATGAAGAAAACAACTCTCACTTTATAATGTCGTTTACTGTTGAGACTGATTTTCTTTTCATTCGATAACCTAGGTAACTCGGTCTTAATCCTGAGCTAACCATGAACTCTTGTTTATTCGGAATTTTCCTTAGATTTGCATGGGTGAGAGTGACTCTAGTTCGTCGACTCAATAGGCCTCCCATTTCAAGGGTAAGACTGGGTGAATGGCTGGGGACATGGGGTGCAAGATGGAATTCACTCCTACCCACATTTAGGGATAGAAGAGAGGTAGTTCCCTTAAGCACTGACTCCAGATCTTGAACAAGGGGCCCCACCCTCTCATTGGCCTATGAGGGATTCGGTTTACTGGTTGGACCACAAACCAATTGTTCATTAGAGGATCAGTGAGACATAAGGAACAAGAAGTAACTTCAGGGGTAAAACGGTAAATTGATCCAGCTCTAGTTACGAACAACCTGTGAAGGATCGACTTACTAATCATGGTTATATCAAATGGACAGAAATATATCTATAGTGAGGGGAGTGCAACTACTAGGCTATAGTGGAGTGTTCTAGTAGTTAACGAATGTTGGTTAACAAGGTTAATGAGTTTAGCCGGTTAATCTTGGATGGTTGGAGCCCATGATCTATAGGTCCATTAGGTCCCTCTGCTAGCTCATATCGGACTAAACCATAGAACAGTGTGACGAGTGAGTTCGAAGTGTTCGAATTCAAATTAGGGAATATGCGTTACATACATACGATATATTTAACCGCAATTTTGTTTTATTTATGAATTGAACAAAAAGAGAGAATCTGAGATATTTAAATAAGATTTAAATATCTTATTTCTTCAAACTTTAATTTATCAGCAAATACACTTGCAGAACTCAAAGGTACAAGAGTAGTTTTTCTACCATCTTTTACAAAAGAATATCAATTCAAATAGCCATCATACATAACTCTCCTGTCAAATTGTCATGGTCGGCCAAGCAATATGTCTCTAGCATGCATTGGTAAAACATCATAAAAAACTTCATCTTTATATTTTTCTAAAGTAAAAGATATTAAAGCTTGAGAAGTTACCTTCATTGTTCCACTGTCATTGAGCCATTGAAGCTTGTAAGGTTTAGGATGGTGTTGGGTTGGAATTAGCAACCTTTTGATCAGCATTATACTTACGACATTGGTGCAGCTTCAACTATCAATTACAAGACTACAAGGAGTCCCCTTGACTAAACACCTTGTGTGAAATAGGTTGTCTCTTTGATCATCAACATCATTCTCTGTAACTTGAGTTTTAAGAAGTCTTCTGGTTACAAGTACCAAATGACTCCTATCTTCTAGTTCCTCCTCATTCTCCTAGATTTCCTCTTCAACTAGCTCATCATGGTCACTTTCCTCACTATCTGTGACAACTTGTCCATTCTTGATGATCATGACTTTCTTGTTAGGACAATCATAACTAAGATGACCAATTCCTTGACATTTCCAACATTTGATGTCTCTATTTCTTTCTCGAATCTCCTTATATTCCTCCGCTTTCTCTTTAACCTTGGAGGTCTCAGTTTTGTTCTTTTTGTCAAGTTCATACTTGCCTCCAACTTTGAAATCTATCTTTTCAATAGTTGCATTCTTTTTCCAAGTGTTGAAAGTAGTAGACTTTGAAATACCATACCTCTTGGAGTTCTCCTTCTCCCAAGCTAGTTGCCCTTCGATTTTGACAGCAAGGTGTAACAATTCTTGCATATCAAAGTGCGCTTGCCTATCCACTTGATGAGCAAGTTGTCGGTTTAACCCACCAAGAAATCTAGCCATTGTATCTTCCTCATCTTCGTCAATACATGCTTTATTCATAAGGGTCTCCATTTCTTTGTAATATTCTTCAACACTTTTGGATCCCTGTTGTAAAGTATAGAGTTTTTTCTTGAGTACTCGAGAATGATGCTTAGGAATGTACCTTTTTCTCATTAATGTCTTCAATTTCTCCCACGTTTCAACTGGTTCTTCATAATTTCTTCTCCACTCTCATTTCAAAGATGTCCACCGTATAATGGCGTAATCACAAAATTCAGCCACAACAAGCTTCAACTTTCTTTCTTCACTGAAATTGTTGCAATCGAAGACATGCTTAATTTTGCTCTCATATTGCAAATACTCCTCTAGATCAGATCTCTCATAGAAAGTTGGAATTTTTAGCTTTACTCCCCCGACTCCTTTTTCTTTTTCTCTCTCATACTAGTACTCCCTCTCAATTCTTTTTGGTGCTAAAATTTCTCTACCCTTTCTTCTGACTCTTCCTCTCCCTCGATCGACATCTCTCCCTCCCCTAGGACTATGTCCCCCTAAAAGGGTGACATTGTCATCTTCTTCATTTTCAACTCTTTCATCCAAGAGTACTTCCCTCCCTTGAAGATTACCTAAGGCTATTTCAATTCTCTCCATCCGGTCTGTCAATGTACTAATAACTTGATTCAAACGAGTAATTGTTCCGACCTGTGCTTCTCTCCACCTAGCTTCATTGATCTCCCCTCCATTGCCTCCGTCTTGGTTCATGATTGTACAAACAGTAGTGAAATATGTTTAGGACCTCCACACTCAACTCACTGATTTTACACTCAGGGACACTCGTGTTTATACACACAAAGGTAGAAAGTTTGGGGAAGTGACTAAATTATGATCAAGGTAGGCTAATATATCGGTAAAGCAATTCTGATAATAGCAAGCTATTCAAGGAAATCAAGATAAGTTAATTATGAAATAACAACAAAATAAAACAAGACATGAACAAAAAAACAAATAAGGGACACAAAGATATTTTTGGATATAATTGCACACTGAAAAAAAAATCAAAAAGAAAGAACGTGAAGATTTTAAGAACGATCTAACTCTCCTTTTTACAGAATTCGAAAAATTTAGAAGTTATCTTCAAGCGTAGAGTATGAGAATATATATATATATATATATATATATATATAAACACAACGGTTCTAGATTTAGATGGATGAAGAAAAAGATGTGAATCGAAGTTTAGTTGATCTTCAAATAAACATGCAAATGATCTAAAAAAAATGATAAATATCGTTTATAATCACAATCGTAAGAACAAATATGATAAGATTTTTTTTTCAAGATCTCGAAGTGATCTTTAGGAAGAAAACGAGAACAAAGTGAAAAGTTGATGAATAATGGCAGAAATGACAGCAAGAAAATAAATGGACAAATTTAAAGAAAAGATAAACAAGAGCAGAAATGAAAGATAAAATCAATTCTAGAGTCGGCCACAAAGATGTAAGCCTAGGCTCTGATACCAAATTGATAAGGCAACCTTAATCCTCAGCCCAACGATCCAAGCTTTTGTTGAAGCAAGAACCCTTGAATCAAAGTAATTAACATCTTCTTATACGAAATTTGGATCAACCAAGAGATAAGGCTAGAATTAGATTACCTGTTACGATCGAAGATTTAGAAGCAAGATTTGGAAACCTTGTTCTAAATTGAGTCACTCTACAATCTAACTCGATCAAGGCTTGATTAAATGGCTCAGGTGCAATTCTACCACAAGAATGGCAAATATGATGCTCAGATTTCTAAGGGAAACGTCTCAATTTGAGATCTGAATTACATTCATCCACAAATCTGAATTTTACATAACATATTGTAGGTATTTATAGTCTTCCGAAAAAAGACATTTGTGGACGGGATTTATTCAAGATGTTTGTGCACGGGATTTATTCCTGACCCTCTTTAATCTTCACAAAGAATAAGTCAAATTGATCATTTGACTTTTACATCATTTATAAAACTAAGCGTAGTTTTTTTTTTTTTAACAAATGTTGATGTGCTAATGCAACAGGTATTTAATTAGTTGAGCTCTCTGCACGTAGGTTCGAATTTTGTTGTTGACATATTTTTTTGAATCTTCTTGGCAATAGGTCAATTTGGAACACCGTGATTCTTATCTTTTACTGATAAGCGCCAACAATGCTAGATTTTTGCAAGCTAGAGGTCCTTCTAGAATCCTTGCAAAACGCTCACAGAGAAAGCTAACTTAACGGATTGATTCCAACCAAGAGCTGGTTAGAAGATGAATGACCTTAGATCGGACTTGGAATCTATGATGGTCACTCTTAGATACCAAGACAATTCACTTCAGAATTAGCTTGATCAAAACTAATTCAATGAATCAGTTTAAACATCAAACCTAAAGCAAGGTTTGAAAAAGAATAACACCAAAAGGGTATCAAGAAAACACAAAGGTTTTTTCTGTATTCAACAAAAATCTCCAACACATGAATATTACATGCTTTTAAATAGGCCCAAAAGATAACCCTAACAAAATAAAGTTCAGCCACCAACCACTATTAAATGCTATTAAATACAAATTGAAGAAAAGAAGGCATTAATAACTTTCCTTAATTGGTAATTCAACTACGCAAGTCTTCTAATTACTTTACATAAATTTCCTTAATTGGTAACTCAGCTACCAAAGGCAAGTCTTCTAATTATTTTCTAATATCAGCCACTCCATTATCTTCTTGATTTGATATGCTAATGCTATAAAAAATTTTGGGCTCAAAAGTCTTTGTTTCAACCTGTACACTAGCTAGCTTTTGAAGATGCAATGTATAGGCCTCTTGAATCTTCTTAACCTTGCTTCTTGTAATCGGTCCTTCGGGTACATGCAAAGGGTCAGCAGTTGAATTCATATTAGAATCACTACAAGGGGAGTAAAATTCGGATTACCTTGTTGATCGAATATCTCAAGGCAAGAACACTTGTTTGAGATTCGAATCACTCCACAAGCAAGATCGATCATGTCTAGCTTGAATGATTCTTGTTGATCAAATATCTCAACGCAAGAACACTTGTTTGAGATTCGAATCACTCCACAAGCAAGATTGATCATGTCGAGCTTGAATGATTCTACATGCAACCTAAACTACATAGAATTGCAAAGAAACTTAGCCATTGGCTAAAAAAGAGCACAAATGCTTCTTTTGCTATATTTTCCAAGTCTGCTTACAAATCCAACATACATGGCTTTATATAGCCTCAAAAATGAAACTATTGAAGGAATTTCAAGAGTTGTAACATTCATACTTAATGGTCATAATTAGCCATTAGTTAATTGTAACCTAAATGAAATAAAAAAGTCTTAAAATACAATAACTCTAAATTACTCTAAATTGTAACCCACCCAAAATTTATAACAATCAAACTTTATTCTTCTTCAATGTGGCATGAATTGAAGCATCTTTTGATAATTTTGACAACTTTTTCTTCACATCTTCATTGAAGTATATTATATGATTGATGTCTCTTGGTTCATATCAGAAAGCTAACTTAACGAATTGATTCCAACCAAAAACTGGTTAGAAGATGAATGACTCTTAGATCGAACTTGGAATCTATGATGGTCACTCTTAGATACCAAGACAATTCACTCCAGAATTAGCTTGATCAAAACTAATTCACTGAATCGGTTTAAACATCAAACCTAAAGTAAGGTTTTAAAAAGAATAACACCAAAAAGGTATCAAGAAAACACAAAGGTTTTGTTTGTATTCAACAATTGATAAGATAAAGAATCAACTACAAGGGGAATAAGATTCGGATTAACTTGTTGATTGAATATCTCAAGGCAAGAACATTGTTTGAGATTCGAACCACTCCACAAGCAAGATCAATCATGTCTAGCTTGAATGATTCTTGTTGATCAAATATCTCAATGCAAGAACACTTGTTTGAGATTCGAATCACTCCACAAGCAAGATTGATCATGTCGAGCTTGAATGATTTTACATGCAATCTAAACTATATAGAATTGCAAAGAAACTTAGCCATTGGCTGAAGAAAAGCACAAATGCTTCTTTTAATATATTTTTCAAGTCTCCTTACAAATACAACATATATGGCTTTATATAGCCTCAAAATGAAACTATTAAAGGCATTCCAAGAGTTGTAACATTCATACTTAATGGTCATAATTAACCATTATGTAATTGTAACCTAAATAAACAAAAAGACTTAAAATACATTAATGAAATACAATAACTCTAAATTGTAATCCACCCAAAATTTATAACATGAAACTTCATTCTTCTTCAATGTGGCATGAATTGAAATATCTTTTGATAATTTCAACAATATTTTCTTCATATGATCATTGAAGCATATTGTATGATTGATGTCTCTTGGTTCATATCAACAATTCATGCCAAACATGAATATTACATGCTTTTAAATAGGCTCAAAAGATAACCCTAACATAATAAAGTTCAGCCACCAACCACAAATCACTAATAAATGCTATTTAAATACAAATAGAAGAAAATAAGGCATTCATACAAACTATTATTAAATGCTATTAAATACAAATGGAAGAAAATAAGACATTCATAAATTGTCTTAATTAGTAGTTTAACTACCAATGACAGTCTTCTAATCACTTTCCAATGTCAGCTACTCCACTATTTTCTTGATTCGATACTTGAATTTTCTTTGTATTGCTTCTTGTAATTGCTCGTTCGGGTACATGGAAGTGATCAGTTGTTGGATTCATATCATCCCCCCTTCCTTTAAAAGGATTTGTCCTCAAATCAAATTCTTCGTTCTTTCCGAACAAGAACTGAATATTGTTTTTTTTTTCCTCTACTAATATATTTTTTTTCTCACCTTCTTTTTCCTTTCTTGGTTTTCACTCATCCTTTGTCCCTCACTTTTCTCTCTTTTTTTTTTTCACTTTTATCTCTCTCTTTTACCTTAGTTTCTTCTCTCCATTGTTGTTCTTCATTTTCTTTACTTTTCTTCTCTAATTTCACTTGGTCACAATGTACTTCATATGGAGACAATGGAAGTAAAGTAAATTTCTTCCCACACAAAGTAAAAGTATACTTGTTCGCCAAACCATCAAATGTTACCTTTCTATTATATTGCCAAGGTTGGCCGAACAAGATGTCCCCGCTTGCATTGGTACGACATCACAAAGGACTTCATCTTTATATCTTCAAAGAGTAAAAGAAATAAAAGCTTGGGAGTTCACCTTAATTTCTTCATTGTTTGTCAACCATTGAAGTTTGTACGGTTTTGGATGTGGATGGACAGAAAGTTGAAGTCTTTTTACAAGGAAGTTGCTTACCACATTTGTGCAACTTCCACTATCAATCACCAAACTGCATGGATTTTCTTTGATCAAACATCTTGTCTGGAACAAGTTTTACCTTTGATCTTCAAATTTCTCTTCCTTGATTTGAACATTGAGTAATCTTCTTGTGATCAAAGATATGGAATTAACTTCTTCAACATACTCATCATCATATGCTGCAATTTCTTCCACAAGCTGTGAATCATGATCCTTACATTCATCATCTGAATCAAGTATACCATTCCTTATCACCATAACTTTTTTATTGACACACTTTTTGCTCATGTGTCCAAACCCTTTGCACTACCAACATTGAATAGAACTAGACTTCTCCTGTACCGTCTTTGAAGCTTCATTCTTTTTACAATTGGAACTCTCAGCCTCCACCCTTTTAGCAGCCACAAACTTTTCTTTTGGTGACAACGATTCCAACTAAGAGCTGGTTAGAAGATGAATGACTCTTAGATCGAACTTGGAATCTATGATGGTCACTCTTAGATACCAAGACAATTCACTCCAGAATTAGCTTGATAAAAAATAATTCAATGAATCGATTTAAACATCAAACCTAAAGCAAGGTTTGAAAAATAATAACACCAAAAAGGTATCAAGAAAACACAAAGGTTTTGTTTGTATTCAACAATTCATGCCAAACATGAATATTACATGCCTTTAAATAGGTCCAAAAGATAACCCTAACATAATAAAGTTCAGCCACCAACGACAAATCACTAATAAATGCTACTAAATACAAATCGAAGAAAATAAGGCATTCATACAAACTATTAATAAATGCTATTAAATACAAATTGAAGAAAATAAGACATTCATAAATTGTCTATATTGGTTTAACTACCAATGGCAAGTCTTCTAATCAAGTTTAACTACCAATGGCAAGTCTTCTAATCACTTTCCAATGTCAGCCACTCCACTATTTTCTTGATTTGATACTTGAATCTTCTTTGTATTGCTTCTGGTAATTGCTCGTTCGGGTACATGGAAGTGATTAGTTGTTGGATTCATATCATTTACTTTGTCTCATCTTGGATGGGAGTGCAGTTTTTTGGGCCTTGCTCTCAAAGGTGGGATACTCCGGTGCAACGCGAACCATGTTGATATTTATATCATTTCTTAAATGGACAGGTTGGAAGGATGGCTCTTGTTCTGTTTTTCGCCGTGAAAGTGGGGAACTCTCTTTCTCTTGTATGGAAGAAGCTGACCGTCTTCAGGCACATCAAGCTGTTGGGTTTTATGTCCTAAAACACATAGTTTGTAAACAAAAACATATTCTATTTTCAATAAAGTTATTATTGTTGTTTATTCAGTAAAGATTGTTATTGAATAAAGTGAACTTTACGATCATTAATCTAAATCCAATAAACTAAGAACACTCTGGTTATAGTATGCTTACTTGAACTATATGTAGAGACATAAGAGTGGATCAAGTTCAAGTATATAGTCAAAATGATCTATAGTACTTAGATAAGGCTGAGTACCTTATTCTGGGGACACTATGGATGCGGCCCACTTTTGTATATGATATAAACAATGTGATCACTAAATTGTACATGTGAAGACATGTGAGTGGGGGCGTCCTATGCAATGAGTATTGCATAAGATCAGACCATGAAGAAAACCACTCTCACTTTATAATGTCGTTTACTATTGAGACTGATTTTCTTTTCATTCGATAACCTAGGTAACTCGGTCTTAATCCTGAGCTAACCATGAACTCCTGTTTATTCGAAATTATCCTTAGATTTCAATGGGTGAGAGTGGCTCTAGTTCGCCGACTCAATAGGCCTCCTATTTCAGGGGTAAGACTGGGTGAATGGCTGGGGACATGGGGTGCAAGATGGAATTCGCTCCTACCCACTTTTAGGGATAGAAGAGAGGTAGTTCCCTTAAGCACTGACTCCAGGTCTTGAACAAGGGGCCCCACCCTCTCATTGGCCTAAGAGGAATTCGGTTTACTGGTTGGACCACAAACCAATTGTTCATTAGAGGATCAGTGAGACATAAGGAACAAGAAGTAACTTCAGGGGTAAAACGGTAATTTGATCCAGCTCTAGTTACGAATAACCTATGAAGAATCGACTTACTAATCATGGTTATATCAAATGGACAGTAATATATCTATAGTGAGGGGAGTGCAACTACTAGGCTATAGTGGAGTGTCCTAGTAGTTAACGAATGTTGGTTAACAAGGTTAATGAGTTTAGCCGGTTAATCTTGGATGGTTGGAGCTCGTGATCTATAGGTCCATTAGGTCCCTCTGCTAGCTCATATCGGACTAAACCATAGAACAATGTGACGAGTGAGTTCGAAGTGTTCGAATTCAAATTAGGGAATATGCGCTACATATATACGATATATTTAACCGCATTTTTGTTTTATTTACGAATTATAAACAAAAAGAGAGAATCTGAGATATTTAAGTAAGATTTAAATATCTTAATCAATTATGTATCGGAATTTATTGGGATTGGCATTTGAATTAATATTAAATATTAATTAAATAGTTTAATTAATCATTTAATGTTACTTTAATTTGAAATTCATTATTCAAATTAATTGTTGAATTAAAATGAAGAAAGTCAAAATATTGACTTCATTTAATGGAAAAATCCATGTTAGTGGAATTTTGAGGTGTCAAAATTTGGTTAACTCAAACTTGCATTCTTGCCAAATAAACCCCACAAGTTTGAGTGGAATTTTGAGTGTCAAAATTTGGTTAACTCAAACATGCATGATTGCCACATAATCCCAAACATTTGAGTGGAATTTAATTGTCAAAATTTGGTGATCTCAAATTTGCATGAACATGCAAACATGACTCTTTAATTAGAGTGATCATGGTACATGGAAGGTCTTCTTCTTGGTGAAAAACCTCTCAGAAACACTCTCTTCACATATACAAAATTCCTCCCTAGTTTAGTCACTCACCGGATTCTACAATCCCATTCTAAGGTCGGAGGATAGTGGAGAAGATACTAGTGGTGGTTCGAAACCGGTTTGTGAGGAAAAAGAAGTTTGAACTACAAAAGGTTAGTATTTAAACTCATTACGTTTTAATACTTATGAACATGCTAGTTATTTACTATAATTGATGTTCTAAAAGTGCCTAAGATCCAAATTGCTTCCGCATGTGTTATATTAACACCAACATAAGCTAATTCCCTGGACTGGTAGAAAAAGAATCTTCATACTAACTAATTCGACTGTCTTCTAACTATCAGGTTTTGCTATCGAGCCCATGCCTCGGCATCCCAAGTTAAACCCCCCTTTTACTCGCTTAGATGCTTTGCTCTATCCTTCAATCGATTAAGCCTGTCCTCTTTGTGGATTCTCCTCTAAGCCTGGAAACCCATCTCTTCTTTTCGCTGGCTGGGAAGTTCCTTACATGAATGGGCAACCACCCTAGCCTATCTAAGTCAATCTCCACTATCAACGGAATGTCGAGCTACTTCTTTAGGATTGCACACTGACCTTATCCTTCTGACCTACGAGCCAGCCAAGAATTAATAAAGAAAAAGAAAGAGAGTTATAGGTTACTAGTTAAAGACAAGAGAGAAGCAATCATCGGTTACCATTTGCGTTAGCCGTGTAGTTAGCAAACGGTACTCGAGGAACGGGCTTAGTCAGAGATTCAAAGAGTATGATGGGCCCTTTCTTTGCTTTATAAATCTTATAACATGAGGACCTGTCTTTCTCTTGCTAGTTAAGAATGCATTCCTGTTTCCTTAGAAATCCCTCTTAGAGATATAGAGAGCGGTAACCTAGCCTGCCATAATAGAGAGTGTCATCCCCCCAGTGAAGAGAGGAGTACAAAAGTATAAAGCCAGTAGCTAGCCTCGAGGGCAACCCTAGCTATATGATCCCCTTTCCTAGCTTTTTCGTCGACTTAAGCCTTACTTCCCAATGACAAAATAGATATCTTGTCCTGCAGAGATTGGCTCTAATAAATAGAAGTGAGTAAATCAAAGCCCTTTTTCATGCACGAGCATCTGGACTGACCCCTTAAACAAAGAAGGAAGAAAGTCACTTAGAGTCCAGGCTTCGAACACATTAATAAGTTAATAAGGAGGAAGAGCCCACACCTATTTATAGAAGAAAAGGAGTGAAAGAAAAGAGATAGTGAAAGAAGGAAAAGGAAAGAACAGAGAACGAGTAAATGAGTTCAAGAAGGAGAATTTTACTCAAGAAGGAGAATTAATAAGTAGTTAAGGACAAGAAAGAGTGAAAGAAGTAGAATTAATAAGGAGTTTCCTTACCGTTCACTCTCAAATAGCTTGAGTTTTGTCTTGACTTTCAGTCAAATGAATAAGGCAAGCAAGGGAATGGAGGAAAAGGATTGAAAGAATTGACTCTCCCTATAAAGAAAGGATAGGAAAGGTGAAGGCAGAAGAAAAGGAGACATGGACAGAGTTTACTGTAAAAGACTCAACGGAAAGGAAAGAAAAGAGATAGTGAAACCCATTTACGCTTGGTGAGTCAAATAGCAGTGAGAACGAGTGAAAGAAGAAGAACCCTAGTTTACAGTTCTAGAATCAAAGTCAAGACAAGAAAGATGAATGAGACGAAACCTTAACCCTTTAACTATCCGAGTTTTCAGTGAAAGAAAGAAGGGAAACAGAAGGGAGACTCAAGATGAATTATCCTGATCCTCCTTAGCTACTCAAATAAAACATGAATGATCCTGAACCTTTATTACCATCAGTTATTGCATTAAGGTAAGGAAGGAAAGACGAAACTCAAAATGAATGAGACTTTACAGTGTAAGGGAGAATCAAACTTAACTGCTCGATATTCCATATTTTTAGGGTCATTGAACTGTAAACTCATTCGCCTCTCCCTATTTTTAGGGCCATTTCAAAGGTAATGAGGAAGAAAGGAGAAAGAGCTGTTCAGTCTCTCTCTTTCTTGCTTGCTCGCTCAGGCTCCTCTTTCTTGCTTGCTTGCTTGAACTCCTTCCCCTTCACCTTGGCTTCTCTCCTGACCCTATTATTTCTTCACTGTAAACTAAGACTCGAGATGAATTAGACTGAACTACTTCAGGAACCTTCTTTCACTCCTCTCCCTTGAACAAACTGTAAACAAAGACTCAACTCAAGATTCATTCGAGTTCACTCCTGAACCTCGATTCCTTGTAAACAAATATGAAAGAGTTTACGAACTTCACTCCGTCTGAAACCTATGGATTCTTTCTCCTTCCCCGGAACCTCTCCTGATGTTATTGTGAGTTATTACAAGGAAGTGATTGTTGGCCTCCCCCTATTTTTAGGGCCAGTTTTTAGGTAACGAGGAAGTCAAGATGAAACAAGAATGAGATTGATTCGCCTCTCCCTATTTTTTCCTTCATTGAACTCAGTAAAAGACAAAGAGAAAGGAAAGCCGCTAATGAATTTACTCTCTCTCCCGGATTGAACTGTCAAAGAAGAAAGCTCAAACCTTTTCCTTCTTTCTGTAGGTCTGTTTGCTCCTTCCCCTACATTGGATTGATTTCACTCTTTGACTTAACTGTAACAAAGATTAATGAGACTTAACTCCTTTCCTTGTACAGTTATTGCATTAAGGAAGTCAAGACGAAAGACAAAACCTAAACCGAAACCCTTCGACTTATTGAAAGAGTTTACAGTGTTTGAAAGAATAAATGAATTAGCTGCTTTTCAAGACACAACGAAAGACAAGATGAAACGAAAGCAGAATGAGATGGAACGGTGAAAGAATAAAGGGAGACGAAACAAAGACAAAGATTCCTACTTCGTTCACTCCTGATTCTGTAAAGACCAATAATTCTAAAATGCTACCCTCTCCCTAGCGGTCGAGTGGCTTCGCCCCTCTGTCTATTTTTTGTTTATGGCTATTTTTGAGCTAAAAGAGTGAAAGCAAGCAAGCCAGTTTCTTCCAACCCAACAAGCCCGAAAGAAAGGAAAGCCGAAACTCCTTATTCATTTATGATCCTGTAAAGACCATTTATTAATTAATTCTATCATCTGTCTATTTTTTGGACTATTTTTTAGGTAAAAGAGTTCTTTCGGCCCTTGCTCAAGACTAAAGGCAGACTCAAGAAAGACAAGATTCATTCGACTTAACTCCTTGTTTCGTTCGAGTTCATTATTCTTTCACTGTAAAGAAATTGAAAATGAAAGAAAGATTTGCTCCTCTTTATCTTAGCCTTTCTAGCTTCTCTCCTTCAATCCTTCTGGAACTCCCGGGTTGGTTACCTCCTCTCTGTCTTAGCTTAGCCTTTCTAGCTTTGTTTGTTTTATTCCCTTCTTTTCCTCTTTAGTACCATTTATTTGCAAATTCGAAAATCTCTTTCATTAGCTTGGCAGGGCAATTTTGAAGCATGGGTACAAGACCCTTTACATGTAAGACCTATTGCTCATGCAATTTGGGATCCTCTTTAGTACCATTTATTTGCAAATTCTATCCTTTGTCTATTTTTTTTTTTTTTTTGGCTATTTTCTTATCCTTCCCTTATTTTTTAGGCTATTTTTTAAGGTAAAAGAGGCCAAAATCCCTGATTTCCCTTAAAAGAGTTCCAAATCGGCTAAATGGGACTGATTTAACCCTTTTTCGTGTTAGGACCATTAATGAAAAAATTCTATCCTCTCTCTAGCGGTCGAGTGGCTCCGCCCCTCTGTCTATTTTTTGTTTATGGCTATTTTAGAGGTAATGTTAAAGGAAGTCAAGAGACTGAACTCAATCACTACTTCACCTCTACAACTATCAATTATAACACATGCGGAAGCAATTTGGATCTTAGGCACTTTTAGAACATCAATTATAGTAAATAACTAGCATGTTCATAAGTATTAAAACTTTATGAGTTTAAATACTAACCTTTTGTAGTTCAAACTCCTTTTTCCTCATGAACCGGTTTCGAACCACCACTAGTGTCTTCTCCACTATCCTCCGACCTTAGAACGGGATTGTGGAATCCGGTGAGTGACTAAACTTGGGAGGGATTTTGTATATGTGAAGAGAGTGTTTCTGAGAGGTTTTTCTCAAGGTTTTTCACCAAGAAGAAGAAGACCTTCCATGTACCATGATCACTCTATTTAAAGAGTCATGTTTGCATGTTCATGCAAATTTGAGATCACCAAATTTTGACACTTAAAATTCCACTCAAATGTTTGGGATTATGTGGCAAGCATGCATGTTTGAGTTAACCAAATTTTGACACTCAAAATTCCACTCAAACTTGTGGGGTTTATTTGGCAAGCATGCAAGTTTGAGTTAACCAAATTTTGACACCTCAAAATTCCACTAACATGGATTTTTCCATTAAATGAAGTCAACATTTTGACTTTCTTCATTTTAATTCAACCATTAATTTGAATAATGAATTTCAAATTAGAGTAACATTAAATGATTAATTAAACTATTTAATTAATATTTAATATTAATTCAAATGCCAATTCCAATCAATTCCGATACATAATTGATTAAGATATTTAAATCTTACTTAAATATCTCAGATTCTCTCTTCTTGATTATAATTCATAAATAAAACAAAAATGCGGTTAAATATATTGTATATATGTAGCGCATATTCCCTAATTTGAATTCAAACACTTCGAACTCACTCGTCACACTGTTCTATGGTTTAGTTTGATATGAGCTAGCAGAGAGACCTAATGGACCTATAGATCATGGGCTCCAACGATCCAAGATTAACCAGCTAAACTCATTAACCTTGTTAACCAACATTCGTTAACTACTAGGACACTCCACTATAGCCTAGTAGTTGCACTCCCCTCACTATAGATATATTTCTGTCCATTTGATATAACCATGATTAGTAAGTCGATCCTTCACAGGTTGTTCGTAACTAGAGCTGGGTCAAATTACCGTTTTACCCCTGAAGTTACCTCTTGTTCCTTATGTCTCACTGATCCTCTAATGAACAATTGGTTTGTGGTCCAACCAGTAAACCGAATCCCTCTTAGGCCAATGAGAGGGTGGGGCCCCTTGTTCAAGACCTGGAGTCAGTGCTTAAGGGAACTACCTCTCTTCTATTCCTAAAAGTGGGTAGGAGCGAATTCCATCTTGCACCCCATGTCCCCAGCCATTCACCTAGTCTTACCCCTGAAATGGGAGGCCTATTGAGTCAGCGAACTAGAGCCACTCTCAGTCATGCAAATCTAAGGATAATTCCGAATAAACAGGAGTTCATGGTTAGCTCAGGATTAAAACCGAGTTACCTAGGTTATCGAATGAAAAGAAAATCAGTCTCAAAAGTAAACGACATTATAAAGTGAGAGTGGTTTTCTTCATGGTCCGATCTTATGCAATACTCATTGCATAGGACGCCCCCACTCACATGTCTTCACATGTACAATTTAGTGATCACATTGTTTATATCATATACAAAAGTGGGCTGCATCCATAGTGTCCCAGAATAAGGTACTCAGCCTTATCTAAGTACTATAGATCATTTTGACTTTATCTTATCACTGCTTCTTTAAGAAAGTAGTTTATGGATTTAATACATTTCATTTGCTTTCTATTCCTACTAATTTCCTTCTAATATTTATGTGAGTGAAGCATGCAGATTTGATCAAAACATTTGTTAGAAAAAACTATGTTTAAATTCATAAATTATGAAAAGTCAAACGGTCAATTTGACTTATTCTTTGTAGAGATTAAAGGGAATCAGGAATAAATCCCGTCCACAAATGTCTCGAATAAATCTCGTCCACAAACATCTTTTATCGGGAGACTATAAATACCCACAATATGTTATGTAAAAGGCAGATTCGTGGATGAATGTAATTCAGATCTCAAATTGAGACGTTTTCCTTAGAAATTCGAGCATCATATTTTCCATTTCTAAGTTTCAAGCAATTCTTGTGGTAGAATTGCACCCGAGACATCAAGCCTTGATCAAGTTAGATTGTGAAGTGACTCAATTTAGAACAAGGTTTCCAAATCTTGCTTCTAGATCTTCGATCGTAAGAGGTAATCTAATTCTAGCCTTATCTCTTGGTTGATCCAAATTTCGTATAAGGAGGTGTTAATTACTTTGATTCAAGGGTTCTTACTTCAACATAAGCTTGGATCGTTGGGCTGAGGATTAGGGTTGCCTTATCATATACGATATGTATCTGTGTACTCGAACTCCTTCTAACAACCTATGCATTTTGTTATCATTTCGAATTGGATGATCCATTAATGCAACTGACAGAGGATTATAAATGGATCTCTTTTTTGGATTTTGACTGTAGATTGGGAATGGCCTTTCCATAGGACCTATTTTACTGATGGGGTTTATCACCACTTTAACTACTTTAGTGGCTTGGCCAGTTACTCGAGATTCCGGATTCTTCCATTTTCTAATGTTAGGAATGTATAGCGGTCAAATAGGATAATTTTCTGCTCGAGACCTTTGACTATTTTTTCTCATGTGGGAGTTAGAATGAATTCCCGTTTATCTACTTCTAATGATGTGGGGAGGAAAGAAACGGTTGTATTCAGCTCCAAAGTGGATTTTGTACACTGCAGGAGGTTCCATTCATTTGTTAATGGGATTTCTGGGTATCGGTTTATATGGTTCTAACTAATGAACCAACTTTTTATTTGGAAACATCAGCTAATCAATCGTATCCTATAGCACTGGAAATAATATTCTATCTATATCGGATTTCTTAATTGCTTTTGCTATCAAATCATCGATTATACCCTATACCCACGGAGAGGCACATTACAGTACTTGTATGCTTCTAGCTGGAATCTTATTCAAAATGGGAGCATATGGATTGGTTCGGATCAATATAGATTACCCCCCCCCCCCCCCCCCCCCCCC
>NW_019268570.1:901919-949904 GCF_002738365.1 Cucurbita moschata
TTCCCCCCCCCCCCCCGCCCATTCTCTTTTTTCACCCTGGTTGATCATAGTAGGCATAATTCAAATAATCTATGTAGCTTCAACATCTTCGGGTCAACGCAATTTCAAAACAAAGAATAGCTTATTCCTCCGTCTCTCATATATATGGGTTTCTCATTATAGGAATTTGTTCTATATATAAGCGGGGACTGAATGCAGCTATTTTATGAATAATCTCTCATGGATTTATTGGCGCTGCACTTTTCTTTTTTTCTTAGCGGGAACAAGTTATGATAGAATACGTCTTGTTTATCTCGATGAAATGGGCGAAATGGCTATTCCAATTTCAAAAGGATTCACGACTTTGAGTATCTTATCGATGGGGCTTTCCTTGCATTGCCGGGTATGAGCAGTTTTGTTGCAGAATTCATAGTCTTGGAATAATTACCCGCCAAAAATCTCTTGTAATGAGAAAAATACTAATTACTTTGGTACATGGCAATTGGAATCATATTAACTCCCATTTATTTATTATCTATGTTACGCCAGAAGTTCTATGGATACAAGCTTTTTAATGTTCAAAATTCTTCTTGATTCGGGACAACGAGAGTTCTTTGTTGCGATCTCTATCCTTATACCTGTAATAGGTATTGGTATTTATCCAGATTTGGTTTTCTCACTATCTCAGTTGACAAATTAGTCTTTTTTCTTAATCTTCAGTGAAATAAAAAAATGAATTGGACTTCCATATACATTTGGATTTTGTGAGAAGCAAGTAATGTGGTGATTCAAAGGGTTCTCGATGTCTTACACACTGTTTTCTTATCTGGACTCTCCCGTCTTTGTCTTCGTCAGACCCTTTCTTTCATTCATTCAATTAGATGTTAATGTAAATGAACCATAAGTAGCCCTATCCCTAATAGATTGACCCCAAACAAAATAGCATATCCAGATTATAAGAAAACCCATAGAGCAATTATGGTCCAAGTAATAAATGCCCAAGTTTCTTTTGGATCCCAATTCCAATACGATCCCCATGTCTCATTAGCCCATACGGCCCCTAAAAGAATACCTATGCTTAAAAAGAGAAACCCTAGACTAAGTTCTCTTTCTTCATGTATTGGAATCAAAAGGAAATAACCCATTTAATAAATGATGATTGTTTTACCAATAATTCTTATAGATAGAGTTTGGAAATGTAATCACTCTTACTTGCATCATTAACCAATGAGATTGGAGAGCAGGAACTAATAGTGGGAATTAATGCATTTCAGTTAAAAAACCTGTGAAGTAGCAAACCCTCCGGGAAAAATAGTACTTGGTGCAGTTATTGCACTTAAATAGTTTAATAATGGAGAAACCCCAGGAAAGAAATAGTAATGTTTCATATAAATCACTTAATGGTAAATGCCTCAAATAAATCCAACGAGTAACTAAGAATCCTGTTATACAGAGAAAAAAGTAGCTATCATGCCCTTCCTTTTCTGACGAAGTATAGAGTCCTAGAGTTTCATCGACTAATAAGGTTATCAAATTCATTGTTTAATGATTCGTAATGAATTTAATACAAATTAATCTGATTTTACTGGATCTACTTGTAGACTGGCTTTTTGATTGATACCAAAATGAAATAGTATTTTTTTCGTCTAATTATTCCTTCTTGCTCTATAGCGGAAAATTAGTGTAATGTACATACTATCTAATAATAATAAAGAAAATTAGCAGTTTCTATATTGGATATTCTAATTTGTTATTAACTGATTAATAAGTGTCTACCCTGCTGGAATTTGCAAAGCTAGAGGTTCTTCTAGAACCCTTGCAAAACGTTCACAGAGAAAGCTAACTTAACGGATTGATTCGAACCAAGAGCTAGTTAGAAGATGAATGACTCTTAGATCGAACTTGGAATCTATGATGGTCACACTTGGATACCAAGACAATTCACTCTAGAATTAGCTTGATCAAAACTAATTCAATGAATCGCTTTAAACATCAAACCTAAAGCAAGGTTTGAAAAAGAAGAACACCAAAAAGGTATCAAGAAAGTTTTGTTTGTATTCAACAATTCATCTTAAAATTGAATATTACATGCCTTTAAATAGACCCACAAGATAACCCTAACATAATAAAGTTCAACCACCAACTACAAATCACTAATAAATGCTATTAAATACAAATCAAAGAAAATAAGGCATTCATAAATTGTCTTAATTGGTAATTCAATTACCAATGTCAAGTCTTCTAATCACTTTCCGATGTCAGCCACTCCATTATTTTCTTGATTTGATACTTGAATCTTCTTTGTATTACTTCTTGTAATTGCTTATTTGGGTACATGGAAGTGATTAGTTATTGGATTCATATCACTAATCCTTTTGAAAAGAGATAAGAGCTGGTGAATCATTAAAATTAATTAGGAATTCAATATCATGGATGATACCTTTCATCTCACTTCCAATTCCTATCTGACTTAATAGGAGTGAGACTTCTACTTTCTTTTTCCGACCGCAACCAAAACTCTTCGACGTATGTACTCTTTTCCGAGTATTTGATTGTGAAGTATAGTTATGTTTCAGTTTATCTATCTATTGACCAACTAAATAGTAGTTATATTTAATATATGGATGGTCTTGGACTATCAATAATGCTTTTTCTTTAGAGTGGGGCTACTTGATCGATCCACTTACTTGTATTATGTCCATATTAAGAACGATGGAATTATGGTTCTTATCTTATTTATAGTGACAATTATATGTCTCACGATCAAGGATATTTGAGAGCGTATATAAGTTTGTTCAATAAGTCAATGTTGGGATTAGTTACTAGTTCGAATTTGATCCGTCTTTCTCTTTTTTGGGAATTGGTTGGAATGTGGTCTTATCTATTAATAGGGTTTTGGTTCACCCCACCTACTGCTGCAAATGCTTGTCAAAAGGCATTTGTAACTAATTGCCTGGGGGATTTATTTGGGTTTATTTATTATTAGGGATTTGAGGTCTTTATTGGATAACAGGGTGTTTGCATTTGGGGATTGATTTATAATAATGAGGTGACTTTCTTATTTGTTACTTTGTGACCGTCTTTCCTATTAGTTGCAGGTGCAGTTGCTAAATCCGCTCAATTTCCTCTTCATCTATGGTTACCTGATGCTATGGAGGGCCCTACCCAGATTTCGGCTCTTATACATGTTGCTACGATGGTAGGGGAAGTTTTCTTGTAGCTCGGCTTCTTCCTTTATAGTAATACCTTACATCATGAATTTAATAGCTGGGGATAATAACAGTACTATTTGGAGCTACTTTAGCTCTTGCTCAAAAAGAGATTCAGAGAAGTTTAGCCAGCCTATTCTACAATGTCTCAATTTGGTTATATATATGTATGATTGATGTTTGTTAGCTACTTTGGGTATAGGGTCTTATCAAGCTGCTCTTTATTTCATTGGATTACTCATGCTTATTCTAAAGCTTTGTTGTTTTTAGGATCTGGGGCCATTCATTATTCACTCAATGGAATCGGTTGTTGGATATTCTCGAGATAAAAGTCAGAATATGGTTCTTATGGGGGTTAACCATGTGCCAATTACAACAAATGCTTTTTGATTAGGTACCCTTTCTCTCTCTTTGTGGTATTCCACCCCTTGCCTGCTTTTGGTCCAAAGATGAAATTCTTAATGATAGTTGGTTGTATTCACCGATTTTTCTCTCTCTTTGTGGTATTCCACCCCTTGCCTGCTTTTGGTCCAAAGATGAAATTCTTAATGATAGTTGGTTGTATTCACCGATTTTCGCAATAATAGCCTGTTCCAGAGCAGGATTAACACCAGTTTATATGTTTCCTATCTACTTACTGACTTTTGAGGGACATTTAAACATTTTAAAATCGTGGAAAAACAAAGAATTCCCTCTATTCAATATCATTATGGGGTAAAGAATGATAAAAAAGAATAAACAAACACTTTCCCTTCTTATCACTATTAACTAACAATGAATAATAACCAAAGGTCTTCTTCTTTGGGAAAAAAAACAGCATATCAAATGGACAGTAATCTAACAAAAATGATGCGTCCTTTTGTGAGAATTCCCTATTTTTGTACTCAGACTACTTTTGCGTATCCTTATGAAGTAGATAATACGATGCTATTTCCGATGTTTGTCTTATCCCTATTTACTTTCTTTGTTGGAGTCATAGGAATTCCGTTCACTCAATTCAATCAAGAAGCTATTGAGTTGAATATATTAGACAAATGGTTAACTCCGTCTATAAACTTGTTACATGAAAGTTCAACCGATTCTGAAAATTGGTATTGGTATGAATTTGTGAAAAATGCAACCTTTTCTCTCAGTATAGGTTATTCGAAATATTTATAGCGTTCTTTGCCTGCTTATTCATCTTTACTAAATTGGGTTAGGGTCATATGGTTTACATCGATGCTTTTTTATAGAATATCCTTAATTGGGGGCATAAGAGTATTAGCTGAATTCACTTCTTTTTTTTTATGGGGAATGGATGGAATTACCAATGCTAGGGGTATTCTGAATTTGTTTATCGCAGAAAGTATGAAAATAGTCACAAGAGGGGTTTCAAACCAGAAGATATTTTTTTTCGTCTGTATCTAAATCTAACAGCATTTTCTCATTTTCTCATTTTCTTTAGTTACATCCGAGCAGAGGTTAAGAAGTTTCATAAACAGGTCTTTTTCTCTTTTGTTTGATAACGTGTCCTTTTAAAGTAGAATTCCTCCTTTCTTTTTTTCTTTCCAGTCAATCTGTCTCATTCATCTTCCGTTTCATCGATTTTGTCCGAATCTTCATTTTCTTCCGAAACAAAGGGAAGGAGAAGTATCTTCTTCGGTAGATCCCTCTTGTTCCTGTTTAGTCCCCTTTGTTTCTTTCAGTTTCTTAGTCAGAATGGGTGAAGGTATTCCGCCTAAATAGTAGACACAAGTAATAAGAGAATACTAAAGATTCGAGCCATAGAATTTCTCAATTCTGACACAAGGTACTTATTAGATCTACATAAAATTCTTTTGATGTAGCCAGACTCATATCAATCCAACCCATTGAACGAAGAAAATGTGACTAATTAACCAACCAACAAAACTACTTCCTACAAAGATCATCTTGTTGTTGCATCGAAACATAGAAATCTTGACTAATCTGACCTGACACACATTGAACTTGGTAAAATGAAATGGTTGAATAATGATGAGATTATGAGGGAATACAAATTGAATGCTAAGATTACGCATTGAGTTTCTGGTAGTAGATCCATAATCGAAAAAGGATTTGTGAGATTGTTACAGAAGAAATGAAACAAAAGACACGGTAGAGCTAGGACAGTTATTGTATGAGGTTTATCCAATGCTAGATGCAGAAAGACAGAGGCGCATAATAGATCGATATGAACTGAGCTGTCCCATAATCAAACCTATTGTTACTGATACTTTCTTCTCGGTTCCTTCTTCCATAACCCGAGCTCGGAGAAGGAAGAGATAAGAGTGCCCTATGGAGAATGTGGTTAGAAATCCATAATAGAGTCCAACCACAACCGACCGAATTGATTATCTTCATGCATAAGGATACTTAATAGATTACCTAGTAGAAAAGATTTGCAAATCATCACAAACCTCCTTCTTTGCAATTTCTGTGGATATATATATTGCACTTTCAATATAGAAAGAGATAGACTAGAAACGACATCTCTTATCTCAATGACACCAAAAAGATATTAAATGAATGGAATTAATTGGTATATGGATGGAATATAATGACATAGAACCACTTTGAGGTTCTCTATGAAATGAGGCATGGAACGGAGCCACTAAGAAGAAGTTCCGGGAGTGACGAAGGAAACCTCGGACTCATATTGGTCATGGGTTGAGAACGGGAATGGAATTCTCTGAAACCTAATTTGCCCTTGTTCCTCAGTAGCTCAGTGGTAGAGCGGTCGGCTGTTAACCGATTGGTCGTAGGTTCTGACCGTTAAGAGTAGGTAAGCCATTCCATTCCCTCTCCCTCTCTCTTTGTTTCTATTGCATTCTATCTCATCGTATCAAATTTTGTTCTGTTATATTTGAGAATCACCGGCAATACCTCGGTGTAGGTTCGAGATAATCCTTTGTTACACAGTCTTGGTCTATTTACAACTAGCCAATTAAGTTCAGAATTCTAATACTTAAACTACTATTACATTGGTGTAGGTTCGGGATAATCCTTTGTTACACAGTCTGGGTCTATTTACAACTAGCCAATTAAGTTCAGAATTCTAATACTCAAACTACTGTTACATCTTTGATGCTGATTCGAAGAGGGTATACTATATTGGATTTATAACGGAACCCCCTTAACCCATTAACGAAAAAGAAAAAGATAAGGCCATTTCATTCCGACAAAAGACCCACCACACCCAAGTTCCATAGCTTTGGGTCTACTATCCCGATCATGATTTTCCTACCCCCAGAGGGAAAAGTCCTTCCCTTTTTGGCCGGTTGTGGGCGAGGAGGGATTCGAACCCCCGACACCCTAGTTGTGCTCTACTCCTCTGAGCTACAAGCCCCACCCCGTCTCCACTGGATCTGTTCCTAGGGGTACCCTAAAAAAAGGAACCTTTCCTCTCCCCAGCCATTTTCCATTTCGGGTTAAGAAGATAGATGTGAAAGCGCCTCTATAAGAACGGTGTGTTCCAAGGTGTGAAGTGAGAGAGCAAGGGGTTTTGAATAAGACGACCTTTTCATTTTAGTGTTTTTCCATATTGTTGAATATTGAAAAGTAATAAGAATTATAGAGGGGTTAACCCATTAAGAAACCGCGCTATGAGAGCCTCCATGTCCTCATCGAGTTCAAGTCGATCCATCAATGTATCCATCTCCTTGTAATAATCCTCCACAGATTTGCGTCCTTGCTTCAATGCTTGAAGCTTTTGCCCCATGTCCCGTTGAAAATATTGTGGAACAAAACGCTTCCTCGTGGACTCTTTGAACTCGACCCATGAATCAATTGGTGCTTCAAGATTTCTTCTCCTACTTGACATCAATTTATCCCACCAAATTTGAGCATATTGTTTGAATTGAGCAATGCATAACAGTACCTTCTTTTCATCACTAAAATTATGACAGTTGAACACCGACTCCACCGTTTTCTCCCATTAAAGGTACTCCTCTGGATCGGTTTTGCCATAAAACTTGGGAAGCTTTAATTTGATGCTCCCCACGTTACGATCAATTCTATCATCATAAGGAACTCGTTGTTGTAAATTATGACACCTTCTTCCATGGTCTCTCCCTCACATCAAGCCATGACCAACCACATGTGGATTATCCTCGTGGTGATCAGAATTGTCGCCCTCATATGTATCGGTTGAGGGCGTAGGTAGTGGAATCCTCTGTCGAGCTTGATTTTTAATCTCCAATCTTCCTATTCGATCAATCAACTCTTCTATTCCTCGAATTAGTCTTTCCATGGTTCGTTGTTGTGCTTCTCTCAATCATGCATCACTAATGTCAGTATTGTTGTCTTGATTTTCCATGCTACAAAAGAAAGGTAAAAGAAAAAAAAGGACCTCACAAGCACTCCCTCACATGTATTGATATGAACCAAGAGACATCAATCATACAATATACTTCAATGAAGATGTGAAGAAAATGTTGTCAAAATTATCAAAAGAGGTTGCAATTCATGCCACATTGAAGAGGAATGAAGTTTGATGGTTGTAAATTTTGGGTGGGTTACAATTTAGAGTAATTTAAAGTTATTGTATTTTAAGACTTTTTTAGGTTACATTTACATAATGGCTAATTATGGCCATAAAGTATGAATGTTACAACTCTTGGAATGTCTTTAATAGTTTCATTTTGAGGCTATATAAAGCCATGTATGTTGTATTTGTAAATAGACTTGGAAAATATAGTAAAATAAGCATTTGTTCTCTTCTTTAGCCAATGGCTAAATTTCTTTGCAATTCTATGTAGTTTAGGTTGCATGTAGAATCATTCAAGCTCGACATGATCAATCTTGCTTGTGGAATGATTTGAATCTCAAGCAAGTGTTCTTGCCTTGAGATATTTGATCAACAAGAATCATTCAAGCTAGACATGATCAATCTTGCTTGTGGACTGATTCGAATCTCAAACAATGTTCTTGCCTTGAGATATTCGATCAACAAGGTAATCCGAATCTTACTCCCCTTGTAGTGATTCCTGATTTCCATATCATGTATTCACTCGTAAATGTAGTTCACTTGTGTTTAGCACTCAACACTCGAATCAATGTGTCACTCCCTTACAAACTCACCCTCACAATTGAGCACACACAAATCATACTCTAAAAAACAAATTGGGATGTGAGACAAGCTATGTTATAGAGCTAAGTGCAATTCAAAGTGAATAGACATCACACTCAACACATAAACAAGGGTATTGAAGGAGCAATCCGAATAACGACAAGGAAACGAATTAAAGAAATTAAATGATTAAGGACTAATTTAGACGTAGTAACATATGAGAGTTACATATAATAATCAAGAGGAACAAAGAAAGACATTTAACATCAATAAGCTTTCTTTCTTTCAATGGTTTTTTTCTTCTTCTTCTGATTGGCAAAATCTAATAAATTTACCAACAAGAAAATTGATTTAGAAGATCTTAAAGAAGAACAAAGTGTTGATAAGATCCATATCTAACACTTTAAAGAACATAAGATTTTTTTTTTTTTTTTGTTATATATTTTTGTGATAGAACATGAACATTCTACACAAACTGAGAAAAAAAAATATAAGAGAATTAAAAGAGATAAGCGCAATGAAACATATATCCGATCTTGAGCTTGAAGCTCTGATACCAAAATGATATGGAAATCAACCCAAGGGAAAGTATGGAACGGATTACCTTGATGATCAAGATCAAAAGTAAAGAAAACTCATTTCTAAACTCGTGATTCGAATCACTCCACAAGAGGTTTGATCAATACCACTTGAATGACTCTACATGCAAGTTCTAAACACAAGAATTTGTAAAGAAAGTTTAGCCCTCAACAAAACTAAAATAGAAATTCTATTCTTAATTCCAAAATCTGATGTCTAATCAAAGAAAAGAAGGCTTTATATAGCCCTTACAACCTTAACCTATGTGATACATAACTCTCAAATTAAATGTGCTAGTAAATGAAAAATACTCATAACCTCCATATTAAAATGGCTAGTTAATGGTGGAATATAGTAACCTATGTGGGTTACAATATAACCTTAACTTCTATATTTAAAACTAGCTTAAATATGACAAACAAATAGTTAAACTATAATTAAATAATGCAATTAATAAAATGTGCTTATTAGTCATCCTTGGATTAGTTTCATAAATTCAGCGGAGTTCATTAAATGCAACTTAAAGTGCATTTAATTCATTTCTTTCTTGAACCTCAACTTTGCACAATGTATTAGGGAGGTCTCCAGCGTCTTCTAGAATTTCCTTTGATGAGCTCACCATAGCTTGAATATAACTGTATAAGGTTTGTTGTAGCTTCTTGGCTCTCGTCCTTGTAATTGGACCTTGAGGTATGAAAATTCCTTGGTCGTGGTTCATATCATAGGGATTGTTGGCTTGGAACTCGAGCAGTCTCCCCTCATACACAGAGAAGGCTTCTAGCTTCTCTACCTGAAGGAGCTTTTAGCAGTGAGTCAAAAGTCTTATTGAGAAGCCCTCTCCTATCTAGGACTATTTCCACTCTTCTCTGAGTGCCAAAAAAAACTATGCTAAGGTAGCACTCACAGCGAGAGCCCAGCTGACTATTATTCCTACCCTAATGTGTCAAGAAGAGATTAGGTAGTACAGGTCAGCAAGCAAGCATGGCTATATCTAAGGTATCTAGATCAAAAGGTATATCCTACCCTACCCCACCAACCCTTCTTGTTCTTGGTTCTTTTGTGCTATCTTTCTATCCAGTTTCCAGCGTTAATGTAGAAGTAGATGGTGTAGAAAGAAGGATTATCAGATTTGATGAAGTGATTTAGCTTGAATCAATCTTTCCTCATTTTCAAGCCCTCTCTCTGCCGAGCCTCTTGGAGTGCTTGTTGTGATAAGGCAACTGATAAGGAGACCCTAATCCTCAGCCCAACGATCCAAGCTTTTGTTGAAGCAAGAACCTTTGGATCAAAGTAATTAACACATCCTTATACGAAATTTGGATCAACCAAGAGATAAGGCTAGAATTAGATTACATCGTATGATCGAAGTTCTAAAAGCAAGATTTGGAAACCTTGTTCTAAATTGAGACACTCCACAATCGAACTTGATCAAGAATTACTTGAAACTTAGAAATGACAAATATGATGTCTAAATTTGAAACTTAGAAACGTCTCAATTTGAGATCTGAATTACATTCATCCATCAATCTAAATTTTACATAACATATTGTGGGTATTTATAGTCTCCCGACAAAAGACGTTTGTGGATGAGATTTATTTGAGATGTTTGTTGAAGGGATTTATTCCCGATCCCCACATAATTTATGAAATTAAACATAGTTTTTTCTAACAAATGTTGATGTGCTTGAGTGGCTAATGCGACAAGTTTCAAATCAATTGAGCTCTCTACGCGTAGGTTTGAATTCTGTTGTTGACATATTTTTTTGAATCTTCATGACATTTTTTTTTAATCTTCTTGGCAATAGGTCTATTTGGAACACCGTGATTCTTATCTATCATGCTATGCGCTAGGGGTTGTATTCCCCGTGGGTGGGAAAAGAATTTCTAAATCTCCTTCTGATGCGGGATTACTACATAATGGTTAATTATGGCCATTTAAGTATGAATGTTACAACTCTTGGAATGTAGTTTCATTTTGAGGCTTTATAGGTCAATTTGGAACACCGTGATTCTTATCTATCATGCTGTGCGCTAGGGGTTGTATTCCCCGTGGGTGGAAAAAGACTTTCTAAATCTTCTTCTGATGCGGGATTATTACATAATGGTTAATTATGGTCATTTAAGTATGAATGTTATAACTCTTGGAATGTAGTTTCATTTTGAGGCTTTATAAAGCCATGTATGTTGTATTTTTAAAAAGACTTGGAAAATGCAGTAAAAAAGAGCATTTGTGCTTTCTTTAGCCAATGGCTAAGTTTCTTTGCAATTCTATGTAGTTTAGGTTGCATGTAGAATCATTCAAGCTCAACATGATCCATCTTGCTTGTGAAGTGATTCGAATCTCAATCAAATGTTCTTGCGTTGAGATATTTGATCAACAAGAATCATTCAAGCTAGACATGATCGATCTTGCTTGTGGAGTGATTCAAATCTCAAACAATATTCTTGACTTGAGATATTCGATCAACAAGGTAATCCGAATCTTACTCCCCTTGTAGTGATTCCTTATCTTATCAGAAGGAACTCAGTATGACCTTTAGCTCGTGGGAAGGAATTCGTAGCGGCATTTACAGTGAAGTAGGATGCTTCGATTCTCTTTCAATCGACTAAGCGAAGCGGCACATTCCAGCCCGTTCGTCTAAGGATTCCTCATCATCTTTCTTATCTGACGTGCTGACAATCTTATCCTTCCTCCCATCCAGGGTGGCTTACTTTATCGGGTCTTTACAGTCGTGTGTAATATATATATATAAATGGCTCTGAGTTTAGTTGTTAGATAGAACGTCGGTCTACCCAATGTCTAGGGTTCCAATCCTTGTGAGCGTGAAAGTCTGCGAAGTGAGGAGTAGTTCATATTAGTCCACAAAATGGCTTCTTTCTATAGAGGTCTCATTCGGTCCAACAATGAGGAGTTGGTGCATTGCAGCAGGTTCGAGCCCTGAGGAAGCACTCTGTGGGGAAGGTCCAGGGGAACGAGGAAGATGGAAAGAGGGGACTGCGCGCTCTTCCTTTTCTCCCTATCTTCTTGGTGGTAAGACGAACTACTTGCTTACCCAAGCACTTGGAGTCTTTATGGGTTCGGTAAGATGAGTACTTTAAAGAAAGGGCTTTTCGATGTCTGCCCTCAAGGTCAATTGTGCTAGCATCTCGAAAATCTCAACTAATTGATGGATAACTGTTAGAAAGTTGCCAATTTGCCAAGGCTGGAGCCATTAGTTGATGGTTAACGTTAAATACAGTGGACTTCTCCTTGTCTCCCTCATAAAGTAAAGAGGGTTCATGCTGCCTCGGGAACTGGCGGTCTTGGCCATTGTAGGGTAAAGTAGGTAAGCTAGGATTGGAAAAAGTAGGTAATTCAGGCGTAGGTGCAACTCACCATTTCAGCATACTGCCCCTTCTTCTCACTAAGCCACTTTGTCCCCGCGTTTGAACAGAATTTGATTTCAAGCCTTGCCCGAGAATCTTTGCTTGGGAGCACCTTGGTTGAAACTATACGCGAGTCCTAGAAGAAAGAATTTGCCTGACTACATGCGAAAGCTTTTCCTTACACTGGATTGACAAATCATCCTTTGGGCCACACCCGCACTCGCAGTCAAAGAACTGACTTAAACTTAGTGCTTGCGAGACGAGACCGAGGTTCATGAGCAAACAGACCTACAGAAATCAGTCCAATGGAGTAGAAAGAAAGAAAGACCTATTTACATCCAAAAGGTTCAATTGATTGCAGTAGTGAAAGAAGGAAGGAAAGAAAAGAGACGGACACATTGCACTTCCCCTTATCAGTGAAGAAATTGAAAAATGGAGATTCTTGTACGGAAACTCTTAGCTGGAGGTCTTTTTCTGAGGAGAAACTCTTGTAAAAGGAATTGATGGGGGCGAGTCGCATGTAAACCGCTGTTTCAATAAGCGACCACGGAACAATCTCAAAAGAAAAGAACCAGAATTCTTTCTATATCAGAGTACCTTTACCCTTGCCCGCCAGAACAAAGAAAAGACGAATTCCAATCTCACAATCTAAGAAGATCTACACTCCTTCAAAATCTCTCAACTGACGAAATGATTTTTGATTGAAAAAGAGGGTCAACCAGGCGTTGGCGGCTAAGGTCTCAGGACTCCTTATTTGATTGAAATTCAAAAAACAGCATTTCTTGACGAGTCGAAGTTTTCTCAACTTCAAGCTGTAGAGTTCCCAAAAAAATGAATGAAATAGGGCAAGAGAAAGAGAGAGAGCCTTCGCTTACGTGCTTAACTGTGCAGAAGGCATATCTTTGGCTTCCGTTGTGGATGGATTCCTTCTTTGTGAAAAAAACCTACTTGCGACTCGACTCTTTCTTCAAGGAAAGACTTGGTCTTATCAGGTAAATTGAGTTGTCGATGCGGAATTCCCGGCTTAGCTTTCAATTTAACTTGGCAAAAGATAGACCAAGCCTTTCTGATATGAACCAAGAGACATCAATTATACAATATGCTTCAATGAAGATGTGAAGAAAATATTGTTGAAATTATCAAAAGATATTTCAAATCATGTCATATTGAAGAAGAATGAAGTTTCATGTTATAAATTTTGGTTGGGTTACCATTTGGAGTAATTTAGATTTATTGTATTTCATTAATGTATTTTAAGACTTTTAATTTACTTTAGGTTACAATTACATAATGGTTAATTATTGCCATTAAGTATGAATGTTACAACTCTTGGAATGCCTTTAGTAGTTTCATTTTGAGGCTATATAAAGCCATGTATGTTGTATTTGTAAGTAGACTTGGAAAATATATTAAAAGAAGCATTTGTGCTTTTCTTTAGTCAATGGCTAAGTTTCTTTGCAATTCTATGTAGTTTAGGTTGCATGAAGAATCATTCAAGCTCGACATGATCAATCTTGCTTGTGGAGTGATTCGAATCTCAAACAAGTGTTTGAGATATTTGATCAACAAGAATCATTCAAGCTGACATGATCGATCTTGCTTGTGGAGTGATTCGAATCTCAAACAATGTTCTTGCCTTGAGATATTCGATTAACAAGGTAATCCGAATCTTATTTCCCTTGTAGTTGATTCCTTATCATATCATTTGGTATTAGAGCTTCAAGCTCAAGATTGGATATATGTTTCCTTTGTGTTTCTTTTCAATTTGATTTTTATTTATTTTTATCTTTTTAGTTCTTAATCGATCCAAAATAAAAAAATATAAAAAAATCCAATCTGGGCTCTACAAAAATTGAGAGGTGAGAATAAGAGCTTCATTTGTGTAAATGAGTGCAAACATAGTGGCCTAAAAAAATCCTTGAGTGTATACACGTGAGAGATTGTTGTGAGGTCCTTTGCATTTCCATATCTTATTTTTTTGCAGCAAAGTTTCACAAATAGATTCGAGGACAAATCCTCTTGAAGAAGTGGAGAATGATATAAACCAAGAGACATCAATCATACGATATACTTCAATGAAGATGTGAAGAAAATATTGTTGAAATTATCAAAAGATATTTCAATTCATGCCACATTGAAGAAGAATGAAGTTCATGTTATAAATTTTGGGTGGATTACTATTTAGAATAATTTAGATTTATTGTATTTCATTAATGTATTTTAAGACTTTTAATTTACTTTAGGTTACAATTACATAATGGTTAATTATGGTCATTACGTATGAATGTTACAACTCTTGGAATGCCTTTAGTAGTTTCATTTTGAGGCTATATAAAGCCATGTATGTTGTATTTGTAAGTAGACTTGGAAAATATATTAAAAGAAGCATTTGTGCTTTTCTTTAGTCAATGGCTAAGTTTCTTTGCAATTCTATGTAGTTTAGGTTGCATGAAGAATCATTCAAGCTCGACATGATCAATCTTGCTTGTGGAGTGATTCGAATCTCAAACAAGTGTTTGAGATATTTGATCAACAAGAATCATTCAAGCTGACATGATCGATCTTGCTTGTGGAGTGATTCGAATCTCAAACAATGTTCTTGCCTTGAGATATTCGATTAACAAGGTAATCCGAATCTTATTTCCCTTGTAGTTGATTCCTTATCATATCATTTGGTATTAGAGCTTCAAGCTCAAGATTGGATATATGTTTCCTTTGTGTTTCTTTTCAATTTGATTTTTATTTATTTTTATCTTTTTAGTTCTTAATCGATCCAAAATAAAAAAATATAAAAAAATCCAATCTGGGCTCTACAAAAATTGAGAGGTGAGAATAAGAGCTTCATTTGTGTAAATGAGTGCAAACATAGTGGCCTAAAAAAATCCTTGAGTGTATACACGTGAGAGATTGTTGTGAGGTCCTTTGCATTTCCATATCTTATTTTTTTGCAGCAAAGTTTCACAAATAGATTCGAGGACAAATCCTCTTGAAGAAGTGGAGAATGATATAAACCAAGAGACATCAATCATACGATATACTTCAATGAAGATGTGAAGAAAATATTGTTGAAATTATCAAAAGATATTTCAATTCATGCCACATTGAAGAAGAATGAAGTTCATGTTATAAATTTTGGGTGGATTACTATTTAGAATAATTTAGATTTATTGTATTTCATTAATGTATTTTAAGACTTTTAATTTACTTTAGGTTACAATTACATAATGGTTAATTATGGTCATTACGTATGAATGTTACAACTCTTGGAATGCCTTTAGTAGTTTCATTTTGAGGCTATATAAAGCCATGTATGTTGTATTTGTAGGAAGACTTGGAAAATATAATAAAAGAAGCATTTATGCTTTTCTTTAGCCAATGGCTAAGTTTATTTGCAATTCTATGTAGTTTAGGTTGCATGTAGAATCATTCAAGCTCAACATGATCAATCTTGCTTGTGGAGTGATCCGAATCTCAAACAAGTGTTTGAGATATTTGATCAACAAGAATCATTCAAGCTAGACATGATCGATCTTGCTTGTGGAATGATTCGAATCTCAAACAATGTTCTTGCCTTGAGATATTCGATCAACAAGGTAATCCGAATCTTACTCCCCTTGTAGTGATTTCCCATATCACTTTCTCCCCTTCTCCCCTTTTTTTGATCGAACGAACCATAATATCAGGTAATATCGGAAAAGAAAAGGAGCTTGACCTGAGGATCATCCAGCCTATGTTCAAGAGTGAAATCTGGTGAAGGAGAAAGAGGAAATAGGTTACAGAGTTCAGGTTCAGTAGTGAGGTGAACAAGAACTTCCTAAGAATAACTCACAATAACGGAACGGAACAAGGAGTTAAGGAGAATGAATAAGGAGTGTTTACAGTCTCGTAAATGAATGGGTTCAGTAGTTCAGGTCAAGTAATATCGGTTCGTTCAGGAAAGAGCTACTTTTACCTTGTTCAATCGGAAAGGTGCGAAGCAGTGAGACCGATCCTTGTTTACCTCCAGAAATAAAGGAAAATGGACGAAAATAGCCAAAAAAAAATAGAGGATAGGAGAATTCTTGTTTTTTGAGTCTTTATAGTCGAGTTCTAGAGTGAAATCCTCTAAAATGGCAAAAAATAGCCAAAAAAATAGATAGAGGGTGAAAAAAGAATTAATGGTCTTTACACGAGTGAAAGTGGGGACAAGTGATTGAGTTAAGGATCAAGAGCAGTTCAAGAATTAATAGGTTCAGGTTTAGTAGTGATTGAGTGAAGGAGAAAGACTACTATTTACCAAGTTCCGTCAAGGAAGGGAATAGAGGTGAAGGGGAAGGAGCTTGACCTGATGATAGTTGTAGAGGTTCAATAGTGATTGAGTTCAGTCTCTTGACTTCCTAATTACCTCGCCCCAAAATAGGCCAAAAAATAGACAGAAATAGGATTTTAGCCAAAAAAAAAAAAAAAAAAATTGTTAGAGGATAGAATTAATTAATTAATGGCTTTACTAGAGAAGGAGTCTTTGTCTTTGATTTCCTCTCCCTTCCGATCGAGCACTTCGCTCCTCTCCCTTCTAGTTGTTTTCGTCTTTCCTTCATGTTTCATTTTCTTCTTTAATCAAACAAACACTGTAAAGGTTCTTCATTCATTTACTAAAGGGTGAGGTTTAGGTTCCGGAGAGAAACTGGTAGTTTACGAGCGGAATGAATGGGTTGTTGCAACCGCTGTTTGTTCCTCCCATCAAAAAAGTTGATAGTTTACGAGTTCAATCTGTCTGATTCATCTTTCCTATTGACCTTCCTCTTTTCTTACCGTTCAATCAGGGAAAATGGACGAAAATAGCCCAAAAAATAGACAGAGGATAGAATTAGCAAAGAAATGGTCTTTACACGAAAAAGAATGAAATCAAGGAAAATGACCCTCAAAATAGGGAGAGGCATCAATTTCATCATTAAAGGTCCTAACGGGAAAAAGAGTTCAAGAAGGAAAAGGCTAACTCATTACCTAAAAAATAGCCCTAAAATTAGGGGAAAATGGCCAAAAATAGCCCAAAAAAAATAGGGTAAAGCATCGATTTTCTAATAAAAGGTCCTTATAGTCTAATTCTTCTTTCTTGTCTTGCTTTCATCTTGGCAGCTAATTCATTTCCTGACTGACTCCCTTCTTTCTTTCTTTCTTGAACGGTAAAGTCTCATTCATCTTGCTTTTGTCTTTCCTTTCTTACAGACGGGTAAATTCATAGGTTTAGTAGTTCACTCTTAGTCTCTCTCTTTCCTTCGTCATTACCTAAAAAATGGCCCTAGCATCGATTTAATAAGAAATGGACCTTAAGAGTTCAATCAGGTTTAGTAGCAAAGGGAATAGAGGTTCAGGAGAGAAGACGAAGAAAGAATAGTGTTTCCCTTGTTTACGAGGTGAACAGGAAGGAGTGAAAGAAGGATTGAATATGCTTTCCTTTGTTTACAGTTCAAGAATAGAGGGGCAAGGGAATTCTTGTTGAGTCTTGACTGACAGTTCCGGAGAATGAATCTTGAATTGGATTCTTCAATCAAAGAGATAGTGAAACCCGAGTGAAAGAGTGAAATCTGTCTCATTCATCGAGAGTCTTTCCTTTCTTACCAGAGAGTAAAAGAGTGAAAGAATCATCCTCCCTCCAGTTTACCTCATTCAATGAAAGAAAAAATTGGTCATAGAGTCAAAAGTTTAAGATTTCGTCTTTCCGAACTCATTACCTCTAGCCCTAAATACCTAAAAAATAGCCCAAAAAATAGGAGAGGATAGAAAAAATTAATTAATGGTTTTTACTTGATCAGGAGAACGAATCTTGTCTTGTTGTCTTGCTTTTGTCTCCCTTCTTTCTTTCATTCTCTATCGGTTCAGTAGCTCAGGGAATACTGTAAAAGGTCATATCCGCTCAGGTTTCACTATCTCTTTTCCTTCCTTCAGAGTCTACTTGACTTCTTTTTTGTCTTTATGCTGTTCCGTTTGTAAAGACCAGTCAGTGGTTTTGGCATATCTTATGAAATCGATGGATTCTATCAAGTCTATTCTTCGGTAGTGCATAGGCTTCGGCTTCTTCCTCTAGGCGAGCCACTACTTGGGTGTGTATAATTAATAGCAGTTTGTTTGATTATGGAGCTATTGGATTTTCTTTCTTATAGTAGAGAGCGGTAAGTTAGTGTTGTTCTAAAGAAGTGGTAGCAATTCCAGTACACAAACAAGGTGGGTTGGGGTGACAGAGGTATAGTGCATACTTTTCACTTTAATAAAGGGCTTGGCATTTCACTCTTTGTTGTGGGGTTTGTCACGGACTGGCCGGCCATACGGGAAGTTCAAGGAGTTTTTTCTTTGTTGAGGTTTCACATCACATTAGTCATTCCATTCCTTCCGGATAATCTAAAACGTGTAGGCCTAGCGAGGAGAGGGTACTTTCAAATTTGAAAAACGGGTTCTATTACGATGCGATGTATACAATGTGATATCAAAGAAGAAGAAAATGGGTTCTTCTCTTTCGCTTATTTTCTTTCATGGATCTTGCCACTTAGAACTAGTAGGTAGGTCTGTCTTTCTCTGGATTCCGCTGAGCTGAAAGACAGAAGACATACATAAAAAATCGTTTAGATCCGGACTGGGCTGGCTCTCGAAAGCTCATGTGCCGTAGGTGGGAAGATATGGGTTGGAAAAGCATGTTACTAATCTCTGCAGGCCCTTATGCCCCGAATGCTCAGCTAAAATGTCAAACGAAAAGTCTAATAGGAGAACTCATTCAACCTTGGATGGTCGTCAGGTATCAAAATCCGGAATGAATCGAACTGGAGGGAGCAGAGCTTACTGCCAGTAGAACAAAAGCAAGGAAGGAAAGGGGGTTGGCTGATGATTGATATTCGGGGGACCCATGGGTTACCGGTTTCAACTCCGATCGTATAGTTGGGTCTCGGCCTACTCTACAAATTCACACATAAAAGGAAGATCTGACTAAGCAAGTTTTTGTGTTATTGAAAACCAGGAGAGAGAACCGAAGTTAGGAGAATCATATGAGTTCTCCTTAATTCACAAACCCTAAAGTTGACGTTTTCATATCGATTTTCTGAAAAAAGAAATAGAAAGCCGAGCAATTAATCAGTGAAGCTCTTTCTGTATCTACGGAATCATTAGAACCACAGGCCCGACCTGCTGCCCCTAAAGACACAAGCTCAACCATTTGATAGGACTGAGCATATGCTAGAATTAAAATCACGCGTAATGAAGCGCTTGTCTTACTTATCTAAAAGATAGAAAACCCCTTCTACAAATGAGCGGCATATGAACGGAGCGAGACCCTTCGAAAGACGAGACTCAGATCGAAGAAAAGCCCTTTTCTTTATGTACTATTCATTTGATGATTTGGAAGAGATATTCCGTAGGTGCAGATATGGCGTCGGCCTAGTAGGCTGATTTATAGTTTGATTTGGTACGAGAGCCTATGCTTTAGGAACTGGCTCAGGCCCATAGCTTAAGGTGGATCGGATCCTACATACTTTCTTTTCACACAGACAGATGCCAAATAGGAAAAGAAATCATCAACTTCAACTGCTTCATGCCCCGGATCACGGGTATTCTTATTGTAGTTATAGACCAACCCCACATACATTGGCTTGGCTACTGGAATCATTTATTTCCCTCTCCTCTATTCTAGCTTCTGATTTCGCTTCAGCTTCGGATTCTTAAGATTAGGGTAGGGGTAAAGAGGAGCTTTTGCTTTGGATGCTTTGGTGGGTTTGGATGAAAGAGCAATTGATACCCTTTTGGTGTTATTCTTTTTCAAACCTTGCTTTAGGTTTGATGTTTAAACCGATTCATTGTTTGAGATTCGAATCACTCCACAAGCAAGATTGATCATGTCGAGCTTGAATGATTCTACATACAACCTAAACTACATAGAATTGCAAAAAAACTTAGTCATTGGCTAAAGAAAAGCACAAATGGTTCTTTTAATATATTTTCCAAGTTCCCTTACAAATACAACATACATGGCTTTATATAGTCTCAAAATGAGACATTCCAAGTGTTGTAACATTTATACTTAATGGCCATAATTAACCATTGTGTAATTGTAACTTAAAGTAAATTAAAAGTCTTAAAATACAATAATGAAATACAATAACTCTAAATTGTAACCCACCCAAAATTTATAACCATCAAACTTCATTCCTCTTCAATGTTGCATGAATTGCAACCTCTTTTGATAATTTTGACAACATTTTCTTCACATCTTCATTGAAGTATATAGTATGAGTGATGTCTCTTAGTTCATATCACTCTGTTTTCGCTATGGAACTCCCTCTTGAAAGATTTCCAAAAACTTGAGTCTTATTTCCTCTTCTTCTTTTGGTGGAGCTTCCTCTCTAGGTTCTTCTTGCAGCCTTATCCCTTTCTCCCTTAGGATCGCCTTTGGAAGTCGGAACGTAGGAGTCATGATGATCGAGTGGGTGGGAGGGATCTTCCTCACAAAGCCAGAAAGTCTTAATAAGCATTAATTGTAGTGATGTTATGTTGAAAATCGGAAACTTCCTCGGCCCAGCATGTTGAGACCGGAGCGTGACTAGGTAGGAAGAACAACTCCTATTTTCTCTTGATCCGCCCCCTTGATTTTTCCTTCTTTGATTTGATTCAATCTTGGATTTTGTGCTTCAAAGTCTAGCTTGCATCCATTGCCTGACCCGGTCTCCCCTCATTGAGACCTAACAAAATGATGATAATTCCTTTCAACCCCACCATATAAATACATACTTTTCTTCTTCCTTTTTCCCATAAAGCTTTCTTTCCGAAATCTGAGCTCTTCTTTTTCTTATTCTTATTTATGAATAGTACTATATCTTTATATGAATAGTACTATAACTTTAGAATTCGAAACTGAGCCTACTGATAAAAACCTGACTGTATCAGGGTCGTACGCCTAGAACAAAAGGGTTCGTCGTACAATTTTGGTGATTACAAAAATCAAGGAGTATCTCCCTCTCCCTTAATGTCTTTCCACTTCTGTCGTTCGGGGTCAAACACTTCGCCCAATTTTTTTGAATCCTGGCCCGGTTTATCCCCACTAACCAATAAATTAGGTTACGACCACTGAAAAAAACTTGGTTGACAACATGGTTTATGCGCCGCTAATGTAGTGGCTTGTCGAGCATTTGACAAACTCACACCATCTATTTCAAATGGGATTTGTCCCGGACAGACAAGCAACCCAACCTGTAGGATTTCCTTTTCCTCTTCCCACTCTGATTTCTGTAGGTTTCCCGGTAATAGGGAGATCTGCTAGAACTCTGACCCATAATTTACCATTTCTTCGGGATTGTTCACTCATAGCACGATAGAATTGTCCGATTATAGCCCTACGCGCTGCTTCAATGGCTTGATATGAAAGATGACCAGCTCTACAACTTGAGTGCCATATCTTCCAAACCCAAGTTGTGTACCGTCTGGTTTGCAACCCCTACTACATCTGCCTTTACGAGATTTGCTATATTTCGTACGTTTCGGATATAACACGTTCCTTTTTTTGTTTTTTATATGAAATCCCCACTTTGACACCTAAGATTCCATAACGAGTAGATACTTCTGCGGGAGCATAATCGATTTTCTAGTTAAATACATTACGAGATGTTTTTCCATACTTTCCGCATTAAGTTCTAGCTATTTCCGCGCCTTCTGATCGACCTGAACAACATATACGGATCCGCTCAACCCCTTTTTTCATTCCAAATGGAATATCCTTCACTATTTTAGTGAAGATGGAACGAAATGATCTTGTTTTGTTCTCAGTTGAAAAGAGATGTCTTGAGCCATCGGAGAAGCACTTTGATAACAGATTGGATCTTGACTGAATCAATTAAGGTATTAGTCTTTGTTCTATTAGACAACAAAGATCGCATTTTTTGCACTTCGTTCAAATAAGAGTTGTACCCATACGAAATTCTTCTGTTTCTCAGTATGATCTCTATCATCATCTCTATTCCCTTTATCAATTATCATATCCCACCTACGTCTATGAATTTCTCTATCAATTCTTGATATGAATTCAACTGCTGACCCTTTGCATGTACCCGAAGGACCAACAAGAAGCAAGGTTAAGAAGATTCGAGAGGCCTATACATTGCATCTTCAAAAGCTAGCTATTGTACAAGTTGAAACAAAGATTTTTTAGCCCAAAAATCTTTATAGCATTAGCATATCAAATCAACAAGATAATAGAGTGGCTGACATTGGAAAGTAATTAAAAGACTTGCCTTTGGTAGTTGAACTACCAATTAAGACAATTTATGAATTACCTTATTTTCTTCCATTTGTATTTAATAACATTTATTAGCATTTATTAGTGGTTGGTGGTTGAACTTTATTTTGTTAGGGTTATCTTTTGGGCCTATTTGAAGGCATGTAATATTCATGTTTGGATGTTTTTTTTTTTGTTGAATACAGACAAAACCTTTGTGTTTTCTTGATACCCTTTTGGTGTTATTCTTTTTCAAACCTTGCTTTAGGTTTGATGTTTAAACCGATTCATTGAATTAGTTTTGATCAAGTTAATTCTGGAGTGAATTGTCTTGATATCTAAGAGTGATCATCATAGATTCCAAGTTCGATCTAAGAGTCATTCACCTTCTAACTAGCTCTTGGTTGAAATCAAACCGTTAAGTTAGCTTTCTCTGTGACGTTTTGCAAGGATTCTAGAAAGACCTCTAGCTTTGCAAATTCCAGCATTGTAGGCGCTTATCAATTCTATTACCTTATCCTCCTTACCCATGAGGTTCCAACATTTGATCCTTAATTGACCTAGGAGTTGTTCCCGGGTATCCTAAAAGAAAGGTTTTTATACATCCCAACCTCAACCCTTGGAAAAAAAAAGGTAGCACCGAAGAAAGGAAAGAGCGATATGGTTGTTTTTGTTGTTCGCGCAAAACGAAGATCATTTGCTTGGCGAATGAAGTGGGTCAACCTCTTTTTGGGTTCGGCCAAACACTTTTTCTTGCTGGTCGAGCTTTCTACAATAAAAGGGATGCGAGAACGTATTCTCTTATCTAAGCTTCTTCCCTGTATATTCGCTCCCCCCATCGTAGATGGTTCCACCACGCCTAGTGCCATGAAATGATTAATAACTCCGATGGGGTCGAAATGCATTTTGTTCTTTGTATTCAATAAGTATTGCATGACCGAATAATTCATGGAGGGGCGCACTGCGGGGAGGGTTCTTTTAAGTAGATGACTCGCCGGGCCGTCGGAGGGGACTGATTTGGGAAAAAGAACTTGAATAACTTCATTTTTCTGAAGGAGTCATCATTTTCGATCAGGAACGCTATGTAATTTACAGCTTCAGCATATTCGGATGCTTGAAGGCCCCGCTGACATGAAGTGATTTAGAAAGATTCTTCTTTCTCGATGGTGATCGGTCATGGAATTCATAGTCTTGCTTCTTTTTCAGCCAAATCCTAATTTCATTTTGCTTTTCCCGGTCGTCGAGCTTGATCATCGACTCCACTCTTTTCTCTGCCTCCCAGGCTCTCACTTTGTTTCGTTCTTCTTCTGTATCGTCGCTTGAATGAAGACACCCAATTGGCCCGACTTTCCCAAATGCCCACCACCGGCCCTGATCCTTTTCGGGTTTGGATTTTGCGCGTCGTTCCAGTCCTCGTGGTCGATGAGGAAGAAAGAAATGAATGAATGTGATTTTGGGAAAATGTAAAATAATACACCTACCAAGACGAAAGCCAAAGGTCAATCTCGTAGGTGGACGTATTGAACCAAAATAAGATCTCAGATTGACATCTTGATACAGTGCTTTACCATAATAATAAATAGAGTTAATGGCGACTCCGCCGTGGGAAGAGCCACTTCTTTCTTGATAGGAGAATTCACCAATGCAGACTCAAAGTGCTCTCCGAACCGTGTTGGATAGTCACCCGTCACACGACTCTCAAACCAAAACTGTGGTGGATCCTGGGAGACAAGGTCAAAGCGCTTGATCCTTTGCCCCATTGATATGAACCAAGAGACATCAATCATACAATATACTTCAATGAAGATGTGAAGAAAAGGTTGTCAAAATTATCAAAAGATGTTTCAATTCATGCCACATTGAAGAAGAATGAAGTTTGATTGTTATAAATTTTGGGTGGGTTACAATTGAGAGTTATTGTATGTCATTAATGTATTTTAAGACTTTTTATTTATTTAAGTTACATTCACATAATGGCTAATTATGGCCATAAAGTATAAATGTTACAACTCTTGGAATGGATTTAATAGTTTCATTTTTGAGGCTATATAAAGCCTTGTATGTTGTATTTATAAGAAGACTTGGAAAATATAGTAAAAGAAGCATTTGTGCTTTTCTTTAGCCAATGGCTAAATTTCTTTGCAATTCTATGTAGTTTAGGTTGCATGTAGAATCATTCAAGCTCGACATGATCAATCTTGCTTGTGGAGTGATTCGAATCTCAAGCAAGTGTTCTTGCCTTGAGATATTTGATCAACAAGAATCATTCAAGCTAGACATGATCAATCTTGCTTGTGAAGTGATTTGAATCTCAATCAAATGTTCTTCTTGCCTTGAGATATTCGATCAACAAGGTAATTCGAATCTTATTCCCCTTGTAGTGATTCCTTATCTTATTACCCATACTTTGAGATGCTCCTCCCCGCCGATCAAGTAGCGAAGCTACTCGTGATAGGCTGAGTTTGAAGCTGCTATCCTTCGGTTCGAATAAGTCAAGTCCCTTCGATCGGTTTGCTCAGGTGGTCTTCCCTTATCTTCCCTAACGTTCAGAGTTGTTCTAGGTTGAGAAAGGAGCACGCACCGCCCGAACCCTATGAATGAATAAGAAATAGACAAGGGAATCAATTATTCTTATTCCACCGAGTTGAAGCTAGCAACATATCGATTACACACTAGAGGTTGGTAAGAACTGAGGGACAACCCTAACCTAAGTGGGCCTACCAGCAAAGCAACAGGTACTTGATCGGGTGCGGGAGCGGGTTGGTTTCGTGCAACTCCCTCACAGAAGAAAGAGGTGTCATTTGAAAGGAAAAGCCCCTTGTATAGGGTTCCAAACCTGTGCACCCCTAAACTCAAAGCTTTTCAGCCCCAACTTGATAGGATATTTGAAGAAAGAAGCCCCTTCATTATTATTAGTAGTCAGAGTCAGGTTGATAAATAAGGGTAAGGGAGCGCTAACGAGCAAGAAAAGGCCCCTTCCTATATCGAGGGATAGGCTAAGGCGCTTTTACTAATATTCTAATAAGTCAAGTCCTTCTTTCTTTCCTTTTTTGTTATTGAAAAAGGGGAAACTGATTCATTCGCTCATTCACCTCACCCTTCCGGTAAAGTTGCTTCGCTCATTCATTGTGTGCCTCATTGCTTCGCTCCTCTCCTTTCCTACGAATCTACAACTCTCTTTACTGAGAGAGACTCTCCATCTATACATATCCCTACTAGTGGATATTCTCATCATTTTCCATTCTCTCATTTATTTGTTTGAGAGCTTAAACTAGGCTCTACTCTATTTTTTATAGGTTTTGTTTGTTTGGTCTTAATCAAGATGGGTCAGGGGCACGTCGTAACGGTCGATGGCTGCTTAGTCTCATCCGAGAGTCTAATCTCTTTGTGTTGTGTTGTTTATCAAAGAAAAAAAGGGGGGGTTGATTTAGGCTCCTTCCCTTCCACTGTATAGCTGCGCTAACGGGTACTATGAGCCCTCTGTCCCACGCATGCATCTAACCTGCTCGCGTGATTCACCGGTTCCACTGAAAACTCTTATTTGTTGAAGGGGTTTATTCACTGATCTGATAGCACTTGTTTTCTTGTGGATTCCAAGGGGGGTGTTCTTAAATGAAGTCGAGACGAACCGAATTAGCACTTCTCAGATCCAGCTAGGTCTCTCCAGCTCTACTGGGCGTCGGGGCCTTGGATGCGCTAGCGATCAGCACATAGGGTAGTGGTTGCCCGGGTTTCTTGGCCTGGTATCTTGCACCTCGCGTTCATGATATCTACATTCAACTATGCCCCAGAAACACGATTGAAGCACAGCCAGTGTGCTTCTTTCACGACATGCTCTGGTCCCGGGTGTCTTCCAGAGGTCTTCTAATGTTAGAAAAAGTTGTATCCGTCCTGGACATCTGTGCAATGTCCTCCCACGCTTTTTTTATTTTCAATATAGGACAAAAGGAAAAGACTTACCTATTCGGTGACTTTCGCGATCGCCCTCACTGAACCAACTTGAATCTGAACTACGATTTAGATCAAGTCTTATCGAAATCAGATTTCCTTTTCGTGCCATATGCGCCTTGACTTTCTCCCCTTTTTTTTCCCCGTCCAATATTTGTTCTCGAAAGTCTTCGTTTCCGTGTCGAAGCAAACTCTCCAAATTTATGACTAACCCTTCCTTCAATGATCTTACAACGAACAGAAGTTTTTCCATTGTAAATTCGTGCGAAGCTATCAACGAATTCCGGCAAAATCGAAGATTTGCGTGACCAAATTTTCCTATTCAAAAGAGGATCTCTCTTCTTCTTCATTCTCAATAGGAATGCATCAATAAAACTGCCCTTCCATATAGATCGTCGTGGCATGAACTCAGAATTTCTTCGCTTCGATTACGCCCCCGCCCGAAATCCCTGGTGGGCTTCCCTCAAGGTGACACCGAAGGTCTACCTCCTTTAGTAGCTCGGCTCCATCAATGAGTTCTTCAACACCCGAAGGTAGCCACACAAGCTTAAGAGAAAGTGTAGGGGGTGCAGGTTCCTTCATTCTTTTAGCAAAAGTTCCTACGGCTCGAGCCAGCTTTGCGCTTTGACTTGGATGACATTCTATATCATGTACCCATGTTCCTATACGTATATCGGTGAATGGTATGCAATTTCCTATCTGAGAATTTAGATCAAGTATCTCCTATCTAGTTGCGGGGGGGCATGGCCAAGAAGCAGCCAGCTGACAGCCCCCTTTTTCATTCGGCCTTTCTTCACTGTGTGAATAAGGTCTTAGGATGTATGGCCATTCTGGGCAGGTCGCAATAAGTCGCTGGTCAAAGGTTTGGACCAGTCGTAATTCATCACCATCTTGCCTGCTTCCAATTGATGACTGGCTATTAAATAAGTATTGACCTAAGTCCCTGTGCTTACGTGAGCTGCCTCGTACGGCTCTTCCTAAGAACTGAAAGCCCCCTCTCTCTAAATAGAAAGCTTTGCCAACTATAAGAAATAAATAGTTGTGGCTATTATTAGAGAAAGAGCTTCGTTCCTTGACTTCTTTGCTCAATCAAGCTTCCTTGTTCCTTAGTGTAGTCTCAGACCATAGTTTCAGACTCCGTTCCAACTAGCCAGCCTACCTAGTCTATATTCACAGTTGACGTGACTCCGTACCGACACCTTTCCCTTTGTAGACGGCTAAGTGACTTCATAACCTTAACGTACTTTCGTACATTCTGACTATATCATACTGCCAATATCATAGTCCTTTCTTTTGCCTCCTTCCTGACTTTTCAGAGAAGCCCTTTACGACTATAAAGAAGAGTGGGTTGTTCCCCTTTGTCAACTTAGCTACTTAATACTCAATACTAAAGTCAAGGCGTCATTCTGAGCTGTAAGGAGGCAAGCAAATGAAGGGGGAGGCATTAGGGGCCGACTACAAGAAGCAAAGTTTCGTAGACTCGACAAGTCGCTTATAGAATGGCGACTACTAAGTGTTCAGACTTTCCACTTCATTGAAGAAGGGAGGGAAGCGAGGCTTAGCGAGCTTTCTGCTGTCCGACCACTACATAAGCCACTGGGGGAGAAAGCTCTTTGAGCTCCCCTTCATTCATTGCTAAGCCAAGGTCTCAGGTCTCCGAGTCAACCCGTGCTTTTTCGAAGAATCCTGCACCCAATGGCATACGGCCTGGCAGGCCTTCCCTTTCCGTCGGATCTTCATGGGCGTTGCCCCATTCCCCAATCAGATAGATGTTTGGATGTGAGTTATACTCCGCGAGGAGCCAAACGAGCGTCTGACCTTCTTGCCATTTGACCTCTCTTCCCGTGTGACTAGAAATGCTCAGTGACAACCTCTTAATTGTCACCGCCTGGCCTCTCCTTGCTACCACGGTAGCCCGCCCCTAGTGTGGTCAGCACCAATCGTGTTCGAGTCACGAAGCTCTCATTCACATTGGTTCATCCAGCTATGCCCCGAGCCTTTTGCTCTTTCTTCTAATGTTAAAGGTGGCCAACCATTCGTCAACGCCCAGGAATCCGCTTGACATCTCAGCGGCAGGGTTAGATACCCGCATCCGATCGAAGTTCCATTTTAGCCCTAAGATAAAGGGGAGCTTTTCTAGGTGGGTCACTTCACGCAAGACATTGCTTAGGACCAACGGGTCACACGACAGGTGCACGATTGACTTTGCACGGTCCATCCTTTGGCCCTTCGCCTATCAGCTTGGCAGGCAAGCTAGCTGGATCCGTCTCTAGTTTCGATTCGTTATGCTCAGCATCTCCAACAAGCCCGTCAGTCTCTTGCCGCCTAAAACTCTGCCAATCAAGCGCTGCTTTACGTTTCATCTTGTGTGCCTAGAGAATGCTATGTGTTCTCCACTTTTGAACCTCGAAAAGAGAGAACGTGTTTTTCCTCTGACTTTCTCTCTCATTCGCGGAGCGAAGAAAGTCGGTTTTGCCCCAGCTACCGCTATCCTTGGGAAACCTAAAGAGCTACCGAAGGAAAGGGATGCAGTCTCTCCCTTGGTCTTTTCAGAGGAGAAGGCGGAGAAGAAAACGTCCTTAGCACAAGTTTTTTGCTTCCTGCGCCCTTACTAGTAAAGGGGCTCTTCAAGCAAGGAGGCATCCTGGTAGGAAGGCCGACCACTACATAAGCTGTCATCCGTCCAGGAGAGAAGCAAGCTACCTTTCTTAGATCCACCTTCTCGGGCGTGGAAGAGAACGAAAATAGACCACGGATGGTGGTCGTGATGGTGTTAATATAACACATGCGGAAGCAATTTGGATCTTAGGCACTCTAAGTACATCAGTTATAGTAAATTAGCTAGTATGTTCAAAAGCATTAAAACTCAATGAGTTTGAATACTAACCTTTTGTAGCTCAAATTTCCTTTTTTTTTTTTTTTCACGAACCGATTTCGAACCACCACTAGTGCCTTCTCCACTATCCTCCGGCCTTAGAACGAGATTGTGGAATCCGGTGAGTGACTAAAGTTGGGAGGGATTTAGTATATATGAAGAGAATGTTTGTGAGAGGTTTTTCTCAAGGTTTTTCACCAAGAAGAAGAAGACCTTCCATGTACCATGATCACTCTATTTAAAGAGTCATGTTTGCATGTTCATGCAAATTTGAGATCAACAAATTTTGACACTCAAAATTCCACTCAAATGTTTGGGATTATGTGGCAAGCATGCATGTTTGAGTTAACCAAATTTTGACACTCGAAATTTCACTAAAGTTTGTGGGGTTTATTTGGCAAGCATGCAAGTTTGGTTAAACCAAATTTTGACACCTCAAAATTCCACTAACATGGATTTTTCCATTAAATGAAGTCAACATTTTGACTTTCTTGATTTTAATTCAACAATTAATTTGAATAATAAATTTCAAATTAAAGTAACATTAAATGATTAATTAAACTATTTAATTAATATTTAATATTAATTCGAATGCCAATCCCAATCAATTCCGACACATAATTGATTAAGATATTTAAATCTTATTTAAATATCTCAGATTCTCTCTTTTTGTTTAATTCGTAAATAAAACAAAAATGCGGTTAAATATATCGTATATATGTAGCGCATATTCCCTAATTTGAATTCCAACACTTCGAACTCACTCGTCACACTGTTCTATGGTTTAGTCCGATATGGGCTAGTAGAGGGACCTAATGGACCTATAGATCATGGGCTCCAACGATCCAAGATTAATCGGTTAAACTCCTTAACCTTGTTAACCAACATTCGTTAACTACTAGGACACTCCACTATAGCCTAGTAGTTGCACTCCCCTCACTATAGATATATTTCTGTCCATTTGATATAATCATGATTAGTAAGTCGATCCTTCACAGGTTGTTCATAACTAGAGCTGGGTCAATTTACCGTTTTACCCCTGAAGTTACTTCTTGTTCCTTATGTCTCACTGATTCTCTAATGAATAATTGGTTTGTGGTCCAACTAGTAAACCGAATTCCTCTCAGGGCAATGAGAGGGTGGGGGCCCCTTGTTCAAGACCTAGAGTCAATGCTTAAGGGAACTACCTCTCTTCTATCCCTAAAAGTGGGTAGGAGTGAATTCCTTCTTACACTCTATGTCCCCAGCTATTTACCCAATCTTACCCCTGAAATGGAAGGCTTATTGAGTCGGCGAACTCGGGCCACTCTCACCCATGCAAATCTAAGGATAATTCCAAATAAACAGGAGTTCATAGTTAACTCAGGATTAAGATCGAGTTACCTAGGTCATCGAATGAAAAAATCAGTCTCAACAATAAACGGGATTATAAAGTGAGAGTGGTTTTCTTCATGGTTCGATCTTATACAATACTCATTGCATAGGACGCCCCCACTCACATGTCTCCACATGTACAATTTAGTGATCACATTGTTTATAACATATACAAAAGTGGGCCACATCCATAGTGTCCCCAGAATAAGGTATTTAGCCTTGACTATATACTTGAACTTGATCCACTCTTATGTCTCTACATATAGTTCAAGTAATCATATTGTAATAGCCCAAAAATAAATAAAGAAATAAACAAATAAAAAGTTAAAATAATAATAATAATAATTAATTAATTAATTAATTAAAATTAAAAATTTAAAAATATATATATATATATTTCCCCACCTCTCTCACTGACCTCTCATCCCTTCCCACAATTATCTCTCCTCTACCCATCTTACCCCAACTGCAAAAAAAAAAAAAAAAAAAACAGAAAACCTGCACAAAAAAAGAAAGAAACAGAAAACAACAATGGTCAGATTTGAGAAGGAGTAAAATGTCTTCGAACAGATGCAGATTTAGAGATTTTTGTCAGTTATTAAAGTAAAATTCTATCTCAGATTTTCTTTTCCTTTATAGTTATGGTTATAAAAAATTAATTTAGTTACGGTTATAAGAAATTAATTTAGGATCAAATCATCTTTCCTATCTTACCGTCTGTAATAATCAGATCCCATATACAATTATTAGATTTTTGTTAGCATTTTAATTATACTAAATAAGGTTATAAGGTTAGATTCAATAAAATTTTAGGTGGCAAATCTATAAACTAAAAGATCTACTTAAAATTGGCCAGTAATATCTATTTACACAGTTGAAGAACTCATTTACCGAATAAAAAAAAAGAGAGAGAGGGAGGGAGATTGAGAAAAGATTTGTTAAACAGTATTTAACAATAAAAGAAAATATGACAGTGAGCCCCTTTAAATTTTGTCTCACAGAAAATATCAGAATTTTTATCCGAGGACAAGGAGCTTCTTTAAATTTTGTCTAACAGAAAAGATCAGAATTTTAAGATGGCCAATGTAAATTAGGGAAATAATTTGATAGAGTTCATACTTGAAACTGATGTCATGAGCTCATATAGATTGACTCGGATTTCAAAGGACGGAATCGAACTTTCATTAAAGATATATTTGTGACAATGACTTAAGCGAGCCAGGTAAGTGACCTTACTATCGGCATGGTTATATTTGATGTTGACACGTGCCCTGTGGTTCTGTACGTGTCATATATATTGATATGTGTGAATTGTCTGTGAATCGATATGCTTCCTATATGTTATGTTATGTTATAATATGTGGTTTGTATGATAATAATTATGGTACGATGTGCTCAAGGATATGTTTGAGATAGGGTACGAGAAGGATGCACAAAACGAAATGTAATAATAGGAGTAAGATACGTTCATGAAACGTTAGAGTTAGGTTACATACCGGAGTGCTATGGATTGGAGAGATTGATGAAAGAATACGGTTAGGTTATGGGTAGAAAGAGATAGGTTTGTGATAGACTGATAGAACGATAGCGTTAGGGTACGTTCTTGTGACGATATGACTAAGGTATGTCACGTAATGATATGTTTGTGATAGGTATAAGAACGTTAAGGCTATGGTAAGTTAGAGAACGATATGACTATGAAATGTTTACGTTATGACTTGGTTATGATATGATACATTGTATGCTAGATTATTGTGCTTAAGTACGAAATCATGTGAACGTGAATGTATGATATTTATGCTGCTTAGTTGATGTGATATGAATGCATGTGACGATTTGTGGCTCTTGTACGATTATGGCTTGTTGTATGAGTATTGGAATGTAACTGAATGAATTGTATGACATGAAATATGGTAAATTGGATGATACATAACCCCGCTAGGAATATGAATGATATGTAACGAAATGAGAATGAGAATGGCATGTAAGCATGAAAACGTGACACGGGGTTATGTTCATTAAATGATGACTGTAGGACTAGTGGGACCTCATGCATATTGTGTGATCATGCATTTGGGGGGATACCCCTATCCCATCACGAGGGTACTGATGCGTACATCCAAATGGCAGGACCATAGGGCTTGACTTTATGTAATTGTAACCTAAAGTAAATTAAAAGTCTTAAAATACAATAATGAAATACAATAACTCTAAATTGTAACCCACCAAAAACTTATAACCATCAAACTTTATTCCTCTTCAATGTTGCATGAATTGCAACATCTTTTGATAATTTTGACAACATTTTCTTCACATCTTCATTGAAGTATATTGTATGATTGATGTCTCTTGGTTCATATCACCTCTAAGTCGTGGTAAACTACTAGGCATCTCCTCGAAAAATAAATCTTCAAACTCTTGCAAAAGCACAACAAAATCACTCGGCAAAGAAGGGTTAAGCATGTTAGTAAAGTAACAAGACCCCTTGCACATAAGTACAAGAATAGTCTGGTTAGAGAGCAAAACATTCCTAGCCTCACTTGATCTAACATACAAGCTTACTGATTTGGCTTTTCTCTCTTTTTTTTCTCTAGGCGGAGTGTTACTCTCTTGCTTTTCACTCAAGCTCTTTTTTTCACTTGATTCTTTTTCAATCTCTACTTTTGCATCAGCCTCTTGCCTTTTCTTTTCAAGTTTGCAATGATCAATAAATACATCTTTTGGAGACAATGGAACAAGAGTAATTTTTCTACCATTGTGAGTAAAAGAATATCGATTTGCATACCCATCATACATTACCCGACGATCAAATTGCCATGGCCTCCCCAGCAGTAAATCTCCAACATGCATGGATACAACATCACATAAAACATCATCAACATATTTTCCAATAGTAAAAGAAACAAGAGTTTGTTGAGTTACTCGTACTTCCCCACAATAATTCAACCATTGAAGCTTGTAGGGTCTTGGATGTGGTTCCGTCCTTAAATTAAGTCTTTTGACCAGAATGGAACTCACAACATTGGTGCAACTACCGCTATCAATGACAACACTACAAGGTACAGATTGAACAAAACACCGAGTTTGAAACAAGTTCTCCCTTTGGTCTAGGTCGTCCTCCTTAATGTGGGTGTTTAGAGATCGTCGAGTAACCAAAGATATATGTGTAAGGTCCTCTTCACTAAACTTCTCACTCTCATCAGTTTCCTCATTTATGTCATCATGTGCCTCGTCATCCGTAACAATTTCTCCCTCCTTGATGGTCATAATTCTTGCATTTGGGCAATCTCTACTATAGTGTCCTACCCCTTAACATCTCCAACACTTTAAATCTCTATTTTGAACATTAGACTTTTCTACTTTTTCTTTCCCTGTTCTAGAACTCTCCCATTTCTCAAATTTAGCTTGAGGCTTCTCATTAATCTCTTGATTTCTATGCTTATAATCAATGTTCTTACTATCCTTTTTCCATGTAGAAGTAGAATTGGGAAAAGTTTTAGAAGAATACCGTTGAGACCTTCGTTGGATTTGCCTCTCGATCTTAATTGTAATGTGCAACAACTCCTCAATATTAGAGTAAGGCTGTAAATCAGTCTTGTCCACAATCTCTGTGTTTAACCCATTAAGAAACCGCGCCATGAGAGCCTCCATGTCCTCATTGAGTTCAAGTCGATCCATCAATGTATCCATCTCCTTGTAATAATCCTCCACAGATTTGCATTCTTGTTTCAATGCTTGAAGCTTTTGCGCCATGTCTCGTTGAAAATATTGTGGAACAAAACGCTTCCTCATGGACTCTTTGAACTTGACCCTTGAATCAATTGGTGCTTAAAGATTTCTTCTCCTACTTGACATCAATTTATCCCACCAAATTTGAGCATATTGTTTGAATTGAGCAATGCATAACAGTACCTTCTTTTCATCACTAAAATTATGACAGTTGAACACCGACTCCACCGTTTTCTCCCATTAAAGGTACTCCTCTGGATCGGTTTTGCCATAAAACTTGGGAAGCTTTAATTTGATGCTCCCCACGTTACGATCAATTCTATCATCATAAGGAACTCGTTGTTGTAAATTATGATACCTTCTTCCATGGTCTCTCCCTCGCATCAAGCCATGACCAACCGCATGTGGATTATCCTCGTGGTGATCAGAATTGTCGCCCTCATATGTATCAGTTGAGGGCGTAGGTAGTGGAATCCTCTGTCGAGCTTGATTTTGAATCTCCAATCTTCCTATTCGATTAGTCAACTCTTCTATTCCTCGAATTAGTCTTTCCATGGTTTGTTGTTGTGCTTCTCTCAGTCGTGCATTAGTAATGTCAGTATTGTCGTCTGGATTTTCCATGCTACAAAAGAAAGGTAAAAGAAAATAAAGGACCTCACAAGCGCTCCCTCACGTGTATTTACTCGTAAATGTAGTTCACTCGTGTTTAGCACTCAACACTCGAATCAATGTGTCACTCCCTTACAAACTCACCCTCACAATTGTGCACACACAAATCACACTCCAAAAAATAAATTGGGATGTGAGACAAGCTATGTTATAGAGCTAAGTGCAATTCAAAGTGAATAGACAACACACTCAACACATAAACAAAGGGTATTGAAGGAGCAATCAAATAACAACAAAGAAACGAATAAAAGAAATTAAATGATTAAGGACTAATTTAGACGTAGTAACATATGAGAGTTACACATAATAATCAAGAGGAAAAAAGAAAGACATTTAACATCAATAAGCTTTCTTTCTTTCAATGGTTTTTTTTCTCTCTTGTAAACTCCTGAACGACGATATTCCCTATTTTTGCTTGAATTGAATTGGGTAAAGCTGCTTCTCATTCCGAACTTCAGAAGTGCTTCGGTTGGTCTGTCTCTATCAAAGAATTAAGCGCTGGAGACTCGGCTAGCAAAAGATCATAGATCATACTTATTTCTCGATTGCTTTTCCCAGTTCAGTTCTACAACTCGATAGTCTTAGTTTACAGTTCGGTGAAGGAGCGAAGGGAAGAGAGGTTCCGCCGGTGAGGTAGCCGGTCCCTTCTCCCTTCTCTTCTCTTCTTTATTTCACGATCTTGAGCCTGAAGCTCTGATACCAAATGATATGGAAATCAACCCAAGGGAAAGTATGGAACAGATTACCTTGATGATCAAGATCATGAGTAAAGAAAACTCATTTCTAAACTCGTGATTCGAATCACTCCACAAGAGGTTTGATCAATACCACTTGAATGACTCTACATGCAAGTTCTAAACACAAGAATTTGTAAAGAAAGTTTAGCCCTCAACAAAACTAAAATAGAAATTCTATTCTTAATTCCAAAATCTGATGTCTAATCAAAGAAAAGAAGGCTTTATATAGCCCTTACAACCTTAACCTATGTGATACATAACTCTCAAATTAAATGTGCTAGTAAATGAAAAATACTCATAACCTCCATATTAAAATGGCTAGTTAATGGTGGAATATAGTAACCTATGTGGGTTACAATATAACCTTAACTCCTATATTTAAAACTAGCTTAAATATGACAAACAAATAGTTAAACCATAATTAAATAATGCAATTAATAAAATGTGCTTATTGACTCATCCTTGGACTAGTTTCATAAATTCAGCGGAGTTCATTAAATGCAACTTAAAGTGCATTTAATTCATCTCTTTCTTGAAACTCAACTTTGCACAACATATAAGGGAGGTCTCCAGCGTCTTCTAGAATTTCCTTTGATGAGCTCATCATAGCTTGAATATAACTGTATAAGGTTTGTTGTAGCTTCATGGCTCTCGTCCTTGTAATTGGACCTTTAGGTATGGAAATTCCTTGGTCGTGGTTCATATCAGCCACAATCGCCAAAAACAGACGTACGGATTCCAACCTTGCCACTGGCGCGAATACCTCTTCGAAGTCCACTCCTTGCTTCTAGACGTTATCATTCGCCACTAGATGGGCCTTGTGCTTCACAACTTCTCCCTCTTCATAACGCTTTAGTTTGAACACCTATTTGAGCCCTATGTGATATGGAAATCAACCCAAGGGAAAGTATGGAATGGATTACCTTGATGATCAAGATCAAGAGTAAAGAAAACTCGTTTCGAAACTCATGATTCGAATCACTCCACAAGAGGTTTGTTCAATACCACTTGAATGACTCTACATGCAAGTTCTAAACACAAGAATTTGTAAAGAAAGTTTAGCTCTCAACAAAGCTAAAATAGAAATTCTATTCTTAATTCCAAATCTGATGTCTAATCAAAGAAAAGAAGGTTTTATATAGCCCTTACAACCTTAACGTATGTGATATATAACTCCCAAATTAAATGGGCTAGTAAATGAAAAATACTCATAACCTCCATATTAAAATGGCTAGTTAATGGTGGAATATAGTAACCTATGTGGGTTACAATATAACTTTAACTCCTATATTTAAAACTAGCTTAAATATGACAAACAAATAGTTAAACTATAATTAAATAATGCAATTAATAAAATGTGCTTATTGACTCATCCTTGGACTAGTTTCATAAATTCAGCGGAGTTCATTAAATGCAACTTAAAGTGCATTTAATTCATCTCTTTCTTGAAGCTCAACTTTGCACAACACATAAGGGAGGTCTCCAGCGTCTTCTAGAATTTCCTTTGATGAGCTCACCATAGCTTGAATATAACTGTATAAGATTTGTTGTAGCTTCATGGCTCTCATCCTTGTAATTGGACCTTTAGGTATGGAAATTCCTTGGTCGTGGTTCATATCACTATGGCTCGGTGTCTTGATGGCATTTTCTCTAGACTCCACGTCTTGTTCTCAATGATGGACGTCATCTCTTCCTGCATTGCCTTTAGCTAGCATGGGTTCCTTTCTACTTCGGCGAAGGAATTTGGTTCATCTGCGTTGATGGCATGCAATTCGGCCACCTCTTCTTCGAGCTCGCGCACCGCCAGTCCCGATGGTTCACCTCCTCCAAGTGGGTCATCAATCCTCTGGTACCTGGCCACCAGACCATCATCGTGATCTGCATCCAGCGTCGAGTCCGCAGTATGTGGTGTTGCAAACTCCACTAGTTCAGGGGGCGTAGTAGGAGTTGTGATTGGTGTTGGCATAGGCGTGCCCAGTGCAACTGCTGACGGTGGTGACAGTGCCCGATGCTACGCTCTTCCTTCTCCCGGCTCGGTGACGAGGTACTCCATTGTGAATTGATTTGGGTTTTGGTCCACCTCGGTCATGTCGTTCCACCGCCAGAAGGTGTTCTCGTCGAAGACGACGTCGCGCGACACGTGAGCTCGCCCTCCCGCAGGATCATAGAGACTGTATGCCTTGCTCTTGGGTTTGTAGCAGATGAAGGCGACCTTCAACCCCCTGGGATCGAGCTTGGCAAGGTGGGGATACGTGATCTTCATGTACGCGACGCAGCCGAACATTCGGAGATGATGTACCGTTGGCTTCTTGTTGTATCAGACCTCGTGTGGCATCTTCCCATCGAGGGTTCGCATTGGCAACCGATTGAGGAGGTAGACGACCGTCATGACCGCCTCTCCCTAGAACCTCCCGAGCATCTCGATTGTCATCAACAGTGACCTTTCCGTCCTAACGATGGTCTCATTTTGGCGCACCACCACCCCGTTCTATTGGGGGGGAGTAAGGCATCATTAGGTGCCACTGCATGCAGTGCTCGTTGCAGTACTTGCCGAGGAGAATTCTCTACCTTATTTTGTGCGCAGCACTTGCATCTTCTTCCCGCATTCAACCTCCGCTTGCACTTGGATTCACTTGATTGCCTCTGCCACCTCACTTTTCACTTGTAGTAGGATCAGCCACATGAAGTGGCTTTTGTCATCGTCCAGCAGGAGGAAGAAGGTCTTGCCACCTGGGATCTTCAACTTGATGGGCTCGTAGATATCACCCTGCACGAGCTCCATCGACTCACCGATGCGGTAAGATATCTGAGACGGAAAGGGGGTGTGCCTCTACTTTCCGATGAGACACCCGTCGCACAGCCTATTCATGCATTTGATTGCCGACAAACCGTGCACCATCTCCTCCTTGTGTAGTTTTTATAGAGCAAGAAAGCTCAGGTGCCCATACCTTGCGTGCCACCTCTAAGCTACTTCTTCGGTCCTGGCTGAGAGACTGACTGACTACTCTATCTCCAACTCTAGGATGTAGAGTTGGTTTGTCGTGCGTCGCACTTGCGTGAGCAGCCATTGTTGATCATCGCAGATCTTGAGTAGCCCGCACTTGATGGAAATATGGCAGCCGGCCTCATGGAGTTGACCCAAGCTCACAAGGTTAGCCATGAACCTCAGGATGAAGTAGACGCTGGTCAACTTGCGGTGCTCACCTCCCTTCCGATGAACAAGATGGTACGACGCCCTTTGATCTTGACAATGGAGTCGTCGCCGAACTTCACCGAGTCGAGGACCCATCGTCGAGTTGAGCTCAAAAAATGCAGACCTGCCCCGATCATATGGTTTATTTTCCCTGTGTCGAGGATTCATCGCTGGTGCTCTTCTGCTTGGGATCTATTAACCCCTCACCGACGAGGATTCTTCACTTGATATGAACCAAGAGACATCATTCATACAATATACTTCAATGAAGATGTGAAGAAAATGTTGTCAAAATTATCAAAAGAGGTTGCAATTCATGTCACATTGAAGAGGAATGAAGTTTGATGGTTATAAATTTTTGGTCGGTTACAATTTAGAGTAATTTAAAGTTATTGTATTTTAAGACATTTTATTTACTTTAGGTTACATTTACATAATGGTTAATTATGGTCATTAAGTATGAATGTTACGGAATGCCTTTAATAGTTTCATTTTAAAGCCATGTATGTTGTATTTGTAGGAAGACTTGGAAAATAGAGTAAAAGAAGCATTTGTGCTCTTCTTTAGCCAATGACTAAGTTTCTTTGCAATTCTATGTAGTTTAGGTTGCATGTAGAATCATTCAAGCTCGACATGATCAATCTTGCTTGTGGAGTGATTCGAATCTCAAACAAGTGTTTGAGATATTTGATCAACAAGAATCATTCAAGCTAGACATGATCGATCTTGCTTGTGGAGTGATTCGAATCTCAATCAAGCATTCTTCTTGCCTTGAGATATTCGATCAACAAAGTAATCTGAATCTTATTCCCCTTGTATTGATTCCTTATCTTATCATCACATCTTCAAGAGGATTTGTCCTCGAATCTATTTGTATAACTTTGCTGCAAAAAATAAGTTATGGAAATACGAAGGACCTCACAACACTCTCTCACGAGTATACGCTCAAGGAATTTTAGGACACTCTTTTTACACTCAGTTACACAAATGAAGCTCTCATTCTCACCTCTCAAAATTTTAAATAGAGCAAAGATTGAATTTTTGAACTCTAGGTCGATTAAAAACTAAAAAGATGAAAATAAATAAAAATCAAATTGAGAAGAAACACAAAGGAAACATATATTCGATCTTGAGCCTGAAGCTCTGATACCAAATGATATGAGAAGGAATCAACTACAAGGGAAATAAGATTCGGATTACCTTGTTGATCGAATATCTCAAGGCAAGAACGTTGTTTGAGATTCGAATCACTCCACAAGCAAGATCGATCATGTCTAGCTTGAATGATTCTTGTTGATCAAATATCTCAACGCAAGAACACTTGTTTGAGATTCGAATCACTCTACAAGCAAGATTGATCATGTCGAGCTTGAATGATTCTACATGCAACCTAAACTATATAGAATTGCAAAGAAACTTAGCCATTGGCTAAAGAAAAGCACAAATGCTTCTTTTACTATATTTTCCAAGTCTTCTTACCAATGCAACATACATGGCTTTATATAGCCTCAAAATGAAACTACTAAAGACATTCCAAGAGTTGTAACATTCATACTTAATGCCCATAATTAACCATTATGTAATTGTAACCTAAAGTAAATTAAAAGTCTTAAAATACAATAATGAAATACAATAACTCTAAATTGTAACCCACCAAAAATTTATAACCATCAAACTTCATTCCTCTTCAATGGGGCATGAATTGCAACGTCTTTTGATAATTTTGACAACATTTTCTTCACATCTTCATTGAAGTATATTGTATGATTGATGTCTCTTGGTTCATATCAGGTTACTTCCAAGGATTTAGGGATGTCGGATAAGACCAATGTGCTCACCATGAAAAGAGTCGGCTTTTCCTTCTCGAATTGGGCCACATGGGCCTTCTCCTTGTTCCTGAGCTTACTCCAGCAATTCTTGCTCAGGTGGTCTTTCTAACCAATTGAACTAATCAACTTGGCTTTGATAAACTTGGCTCCTCCGGAATGATATACCACCGGTAGATTAACCTTATTCTTATACCACTTGATGTCTTTTGACTGAGCAATTTGCCATGAGGAATTGTCGGAGGAAAAACAATCAATTGTTGGAAGAAGAAAAAATAGGAAAACACAAGAGAGAGAGACAGACGTATTTCATATTTAAATAACAATTATATGCTAAAAATGGAAAGGAGTGGCAACTCAATTAAAGCCCTTCCATTCGATGTGGTCATTCCACTAACTTTAATTGTGTGGCTTTAACTAAAAATAGGGATGATTTTTAACCTAAAAATAGGGATTTATCTAACAATAAAGATGCGTGTCAACTTACAGGCACAAGACATGTAGGACGCCATTGAGCATGGTGACGTTGAGGAGCATAAGAACAATATGGCTCTTGTTGCCATCTACCAAGTAGTCCTGGAGGATGTTCTTCTCATGTTGGTAGAGAAAGACTCGAAAAAGGCAGCGTGGGAGGCGTTGCAAACAATGCATGTGGGTGTGGAACGTGTTAAAGAAGAAAATGTGTAGACCTTGAAGAGTGAGTTCGAGGCTATCTGCATGAAGGATGGTGAATCAAACCCTAAACCCTAAACCCTAGATGACTTTGTCATAAAGTTGACGATGATCATCAGTGGCATCCATTCATTAGGCGACATGATGGAGGAGATCTCCATCGTCAAGAAGTTCCTTCAAGTTCCCTCAAAATTCATGCAAATTGTTACCTTCATTGAACAGTTCATCAACCTCAAGAACATGTCAGTTGAGGAGATCGTTGGTCATCTTAAGGTCCATGAGGAGAGACTTCGTGGCTATAAAGACAAAGAGGAGAAGAAACACCTCTTATTCACACATGAGGAGTGGCTCGCACGGACGAAAAGGAATGATGCGGCTGACTCTTCTTTTCCAAGTACGAGGGGATGTGGCAGCCATAACAAGGAAAACAAAGGTCATGGACATGGTCGTAGATGTGGTGGTAGAGGAGGCCGTGAAATTCTTGAGGTGCACTAGTTTATGCGAATGAGAGAATACACATATTGAGGCCAAGATGACCACAAATGGGGTGAGGTGCCCGTTGAAAGTGGAATTGTTTGGCGAGTGTCTGTAGAGAGAGTCTGCCTCACCCACAGCTATGACAAACACTGAATAGCCGCGTCTACGTTACAAGTCTCAATAGTCGAGTCTAAGATGAGCGAACAACAAAAATAGGTCTGAAAGTAGGATAGCCCGTAGATAGTGTGCAAGAGTTTTATATTCATCTAAAGCACGTTTGTTTTCCAGCAAGTCAAGTAACAAGTCGTCTAGACTCCGCTCCCACAATAGTTGGTGCCACAAAGAGGAATACCATGGTTGGATTGCAAGTCACACCCCGCAAGGTGTACCATTAGGTGTTAGTAAGATAAGCATTATGAAAAATGATAAGTCAGGTGCTTAGTAAGTTCTTACTTGTCTGAAGCACAACCAAATTCAGCTGGTCGAGTCAACAACAATCCAAGAGTTTGGATTGTCATCGGGATAATGTCGAGATTGAGTGGGGGAGAATGTCACATTCTGAGATGTGATTAGGCTCTAAGAAAGTCAGCAAGGACGATGACTAATTTAGGTGGGGGAGAATGTCACAATCCACGATGCGATTGTGCCCTGAGAAAGTCATCGAGGACGATGACTAACTTAAATGGGGGAGAATGTCACAACCATACTATGAAGAGAGTAGATTGTGACTCTCACGTTGCGACAAGAGATGCGGCAACCCTCAAGTGGCGCCCATTCGGTCCCACGAGGGTCTAGACGAGTGCCATGATGCGACCAAGGAGGATGGTGCATCATCTAACACACCACATTGAATGGCATTGAAGACAAGTTGAGGCATAAGCAAGATAGAGACATCGAATAGACAAGAGTGGCAAAGATAGGCTTGTTGAAGGGTCTGGTAGGGTCTCGGGCTTTAACCTCGAAATTCGGAGTTCTAGAAGGAATTTGGACATGCCGCTTTGGAGCTAAGTTTGTCCATATGAAATATGAATGCTTGCCAAATTTGGTGTCAATCGGACACCGAACGGACGTTCCATGACACCGTATGACCGTTCGCCAAAATCACGCTATGCGTGGAGTATTGAAAATGACTCAAAATGTACTATAGGGGGAGGCATGGTGTCAGCTCTCCACCAACCCTGGGTCCTGTGGCCTAAGCGAGCTACCCTGTGGCATATACATGTGTCACAATGAGGATGAGCATGCTAAGATGAGTGTCTTGAACGACTTTCTTTGAAATATGGTTTTCAAGGACAATATCGGGCGATACAGGTGTGCCGGTATTGCATCTTTGCCCGCGTGTCGGAGGTTGATATATGCACCCGCTATCTAGTACGGTATCCATAAATGACATGACATGAGCACAAGAGGACCAATGCTTCAATAGAACCCAGATGGATGGATGTTTGGGATGTCCTAATGAGATGAGCGCACGTGGGCTCGTTCTCGATGGCATGACTGAGTAACTTGCGATGGTCGACGACACCCCGAGACTTGGGATAATGTCAAGACATATGAGCCATGTCGATTAGAAACAAAAATGACAAGATGAGATGTGATGTTGCATTGAGAGACCTTGGCCCTGAGTAGAGGCAAGATTAAGCCAAATGACTTGGCCTAGTATAGAGGTAAGTCGGTTGTGTCGCAAACGATTGAACATGCACGCGCAGGAGGCATGTGTGGTCGAACAAGCTTGAATTCCGCACAAGCAATGTTTGGTTGGCGAAAACAAACCTCGCCTAAGGTCCGATGAAACCACGAAGCCAGAGCAAAAAATATATATAGGGCTTGATTCCACATAAGGTTGGTCTTGATCGTGTCAAGATCTCAATGCCGCACAATAAAAAAAGTAGGACTGTGACGCTCCCTTCAAAAACCTGAGTTCCTTCCTCCTTCCTCAACCACCAAGTCGCCTTAAATCAACCCTCACCCAATACGTCCTCGCCTAGTCTCGATGAGGGAAAAGACTGAGGTCATTCGCTGCCTGCCCTCTGTACGTGTCGCTAACGAGTGTACAACGTTGCAATTGCGTCTGTCATTCTTTTTTTAATTATTATTTATTTATTCCTCCTTTGGACCGCATTACTGTTGTCCTTCTCGCTAACGCATAGGGTACGGTGCTGCAAAAAAACACATTTGATAAGATAAGGAATCAATACAAGGGGAATAAGATTCAGATTACCTTGTCGATCGAATATCTCAAGGCAAAAATATTGTTTGAGATTCGAATCACTCCACAAGCAAAATCGATCATGTCTAGCTTGAATGATTCTTGTTAATCAAATATCTCAAGGCAATAACACTTGATTGAGATTCGAATCACTCTACAAGCAAGATTGATCACGTTAAGCTTGAATGATTCTACATGCAACCTAAACTACATAGAATTGCAAAGAAACTTAGCCATTGGCTAAAGAAGAGCACAAATGCTTCTTTTACTATATTTTCCAAATCTCCTTACAAATATAATATACATGGTTTTATATAGCCTCAAAATGAAACTATTGAAGGCATTCCGTAACATTCATACTTAATAACCATAATTAGTCATTATGTAAATGTAACCTATAAAGTAAATAAAATGTCTCAAAATACAATAACTCTAAATTACTCTAAATTGTAACCTACCCAAAATTTACAACAATCAAACTTTATTCTTTTTCAATGTAGCATGAATTGAAACATCATTGAAGTATATTGTATGATTAATGTCTCTTGGTTTATATCAACATTTTTCTCCTTTTTTTTTCTAAATATATATTATATAATAATTTTCATTTATTTCTCCTCTATCCACGGGGTATTACACAAACAAATTGTAAGGCTTGCAGTATTGGAATTTATTAACGCTTCTGTGAAAAAGAAACGGTGATTTTGTCCAAGACATTTTTTTTTATATGGTAATTGAGAATATGAGAGGGTAGATGAGATCGTGTGAGTCTAAATATAGGGAAAGAGGGGCAAAAATGAGTAATCCCTTAACTCGGATGATGTAATAGAGAAGATCATATGAGTTGAGAGAAATAGAGGAGATCATGTGATTAAATGACTCGATGCAATGTACTGCAATAATTGTTTGAAATCTTATAAATAATAAAAATGATGCTCAAATTTCTAAACTAAAAATCTCAACTCCATAGCTCAAATTTATTCATTTATAATCTGATTTTTACCTGCCAATTTTATGGTTATTTATAACGATTCCACAAAAGAAAACTTCAATCCTTCAAATACCTACTAAAAAGAAGTTACGATCATAATTAACTAACTTACCGGTATCCTTCAATTTCCCACTACGACAAGTTACGGTCGTGACAAGTAACTCCCCACTACCCTTCATGTCCACCCAAAAAAAAAAAAAAAACAATTGTGGCCATAATTGGCAACTTCGGCAACTCCTCAATTTCCTTTAAAAGCCTCCTACCATAAGTTATGAAATTATAACAATAAATTTCAAAAAGAAAAATATCAATCAGAGTGCTATTTATGGAACTTCATACTCTACTTCAACCTTGCATTGACTTCCAAAGCTTCACATAATTCTTCCTTCCGAGAGTTAGCTTGTAACACATAAAATAGAAGTTGAATCAAGTCTAGTAGATGAAGAATGAATGCTTTTTTAGCCTTGACTTGTGTAATAGGTCTAGTTAAAACTTGTGGAACACCATGATCCCTATCATATGTGAATAGAGGTATCCTATATAATTAGTTTGTATAAGAGTAGACCTGAAATATTTAATACTTCTTTATAGATCCATTAATTGAGCGCACTAATAATTCACAAGATGATTATATGCGACTCAATCTTAATCTTGAAAAAGTTATGAACTTTTGCACATGAACCCTTGTTCTTTGATTTGTATGGGTGAGCATAATTTTTATAGCTAATTAAATATGTCCACAATTCTGGAGACTTGACCAAATAGAAATCTGCGAACATAATCTTACAAGATGGAGTTCATTCTTTCCTATATAGGAAAAATAGATGAGTAATTCCTATCGGAACTAATTTTGGGACTTGAATAATGAAACCTCACCTTCTCATGGTTTAAGAGTGACTTAGTTTATGATTTTTTTCATAAACAAATGGTTTATTAGAGAATTAGTGATACTTTAGGGGATATATGTATTACATGGATAAAACAGACTTTTGACCTAGTTGTAATTACGAATAACTCGTGAATGATTGATTTGCTTGTAATGATTATATCAATGACACAACTTGTCCTAAGAACATAAGAGTGCAACTTAGATCTATAGTAGAGTGATATAGTTAATGAATGAAAATTAATTAATATAAAATTTTGTATTATTAGAGCTTATAATCTAATAGGTCTATAAGGTCAAATTGTGAGCTCATAGTAAAACTAAAATGATTAATTTAATCGAAATAAAATTTTTAAATATTCAAAATCATAGTAATTTGATATTAAAATAGTTAATGTATATTAGGCACATTAAACAAATATATATATATATATATATATATTTGAAATTTGAAATATCTTATGATATTTAAATATAATTTAAATAGAATATCATATATTAAATATTAAAATATATTATTTGTTAAATATTCTCCCAAAAACCAAAAATGCATCCAACACTTTCTCCAATCTAGAGAATGGAGGATTTTCTCTCGAGCTCTTCTCTCTAATCCTGGGAGATAAGTCAATTTAATGCTTCTAATGAGTGAATGAAACGTCCCTTCCTATTATGAATTTAAACCCTAAAATCTTGTAATAATTTTTTTTTTTTAATAATAGTTTTAATTATTTTAATTGTAATCCAATATTATCTATCGTATGAAAAATTCAAAAAAGGTATATGGTCAGTTATCGAGGAAGCTCATGCTCAAGAAATGACTTAAAGGATCCATAGTATGTAATTTTTACCAACTATTTGATTCAAATTTGTCATGTGAAGACATGTGAGTTGACCTATTTTATACCCTGCATTTATATAAGACTAGATCATAAAATATTTAATATCTATTTATAAAGCTGTTAATTAAGAAGATCAATATTTTATAGGAGGATTATATAGGACTAGATCTTAAGCCTAAGTGAGCTATAAACCTCTATATAGGAGGGCTTGTCCATTGATTTGCATGAGTAAGAATGACTTTTGTAGCATATTTAACATGTCTGTCATTTAGAAAACTTAACCAAATAGAAAGCTAATAACATAATCAAACAAGATATAATTTACTCATCATAAAGAGTGAGTAGATGAGTAATTGTGTGTAAATGTTGATTTCTAAACATAAACAAATGATTTAATTCAAATGACTTGTGTTTATTCTTTTATTCTAAATTCGTTAGTTAAGAATATTAATATTTTGAAGAATAATCATATGTTATTGGATCTTAATCTAATTTTTATAGGTAAGGGTTTGTCCTTTAATTTGCATGAACAAAAATGATTTTTTTTTAGCGATTTAATATGTCTACCATTTTGAAAATTTGACCAAGCAAGAAGTTTAGGACATAATCTTACGAAAAGAAGTTCTTTGTCGAACATAAAAAGAATAAAAAAAAAAATAGATATACAAATCTACACTTATAACTTTATCCTCATAACACTAAAAAAAATATCTCTCAGAAGAAAAACGAAAAGAAAGAAAATTAAAAGCTTCTGAGTGACATCTTTTTGAAATTGAAGGATTTAAAATTATAAGAATAATAGTTAAAAAAAGATTAAAAATATTAATAAACTAATTTTGATTTTTTTTTTTAAATTCAAGATGGATCAAATGATCTTTCTTTAATTTTAAAATTTTAAAATTATAATATATTATATATATAATTAATTGACAAAAAGTTCCTTTAACTTTATTTTGGCCCTATTTTCTTTATTTTAACCTTGATTACTAAAAATATTAAAATTATTAGTCAGATGAATTTTAATAAATTAATTTAAAATTAAGAGTCAAAAATTCAAAACAAACTTTTTTAATAACGACAAACTGAAGTTTTTTTTTTTTTTTTTAACCTAAAATAAAGTAATATATATGT
>NW_019268570.1:950334-970717 GCF_002738365.1 Cucurbita moschata
TTTTTTTTTTTTTTTAACCTAAAATAAAGTAATATATATGTCCAAGTAATAATATAATATATACTAATATTTCAGTTCATACTTTAAATTTATTCAAAAATTAATTCTCTCCTAAATTAATGCATCAATAAATTATCAATAAATTTCAAATGACAACACAGTAACAAAATAACTAATAATTCGTGAAAATATTTTCTTAATTTTCTCCCCATTTCAAATGGTCAATAAGAACCATTAAAAAAATATTTTCTTTATTAAGGGATTAATTATAACATTCCATGAGACAGAATGATATTAAATTTTAACAAATCCGGTGGTTTTTGAAAATTTTCCAAATTTTAAAAAATATATGGATTAAATCATAGGTTAGACCAAATCAATTGAACTAACGTGGAAATATAATGACCATATGAAATTAATTTCAAATTATATAGACGAAGTTGGTAATAAATAAGCTTAAAAATGATATGTCTGGCGTTGAATAAACTCAAAAATAAAATTTTAATATTTTTCTTACTATTAAATGGGTAAAAATAGAATTTTGGTGATGTAAAATCTAACTATTTAATTAATTGATATATTTATTTAATTTTAAAAAATATCCCAGTTTCTTCGTTCTCGCGCCCAATATCTCCTCAAAAAAGTAGCCTTCTTTTCGTTCTCCCGCTCATCTTCCCAAACCTTCTCTCTCAAATCTCATTTTATTTACCACTTTTATTTTCAACACTCATTTCAGTTCAGCAGTAGGGTTTGTTTGCTCTGCTTTGCCCATACGCATTTCTGGGGAGGTCGATAGCAGCAGCAGCAGTGCCCCTGGAACATCACATCAAACCGCTCATTCTACATAAACCATCCAAATCACAAGGTAAGCTTCTTATCAAAACTATGGGGTTACTACAAATTTGTTTCTCCCAGCGTTTTTGTTTTTGTTTGGTTAACTTTTTTTTTAAAAAATTAAGTTTCAACCTCCAATTCCATCAGGTTTTTATCACTTTACCAATTACCGAGTTTTGTCTATGAAAAAAAGTCCTAAAAATTGCTCAAATCTTAGTTTATGTGAACGTTCTTTTCTTGTTGTTCAAGTGATGATTGAGTTTGGATTATTAAACTTGCTAAAATACATTTTTCATTGCAATTATCATTTTGTCTAAATAATGGTTCCACGAAGAAAGAAGCTAAGAAGGAAAATAATGGACCAACAACTAGTCCTAAACTCAAAAGGTTTTATGGAGGACAATATGCCTAAATTATATCGACTTGGAATAAAAAAATGAATTGAGGGGGATTTGAAATGCTGTAACAGAGAAGTGAATTGACTGTGTGCTAACTTTGGTTTCAATTGGTCTGTATTGTCCGGCGAGAAGTTGAAAAACTTAGCAATTTGATTGGGTCACTGTACTACTCCGATGGGGAAACAGTGAAAGATCTGGCAGAAAATGTAAACCATTTGAATTTTTATTGGCATCTTAACGGTACACATTTGCGTGATTTTTACTGCACATTCTCACATCTAGTTGCTACTTCATCCCCCCATCAAATGCAGGGTTTAACTAAGTTGTTGGGTGGAGTGTGAATATGATGGAAGATGATGCCAAACGACAGCTGAAGGCTACAAACATTATGGCAAATAAAACCCAGGTAAGATTTTGGGCTAATTAGGACTTATTTTTCGTAGTTGAAAACATTAGCACTCTCCTCTCATGGTCTGTGTTTCTCAGTTGCCTTGCGACGGCGATGGCATTTGCATGCTCTGCAAGGCCAAGCCTTCCGACTTGGAGACGATCACATGCAAAACTTGCGTCACCCCTTGGCACGTCGATTGTCTCTCAAGTCCCCTTGAAACCCTGGCATCCACCCTTCAATGGGACTGTCCCGATTGTTCCTCCCCTCCCGAAGATGTTCCCCTTCCTCCGCTCGGCAACAATCCACTCCCCACTACGCCTTCTAGTGACCTTGTTGCTGCGATTCGAGCCATTGAGGCTGATGTCTCCCTTACTGACCGTGAGAAGGCAAAGAAGCGCCAGGAGCTTCTCAGCGGAAAGTTGCAGTCCGACAAGGATGATCCTGATGCCAACAAGGAAAAGAAAAAAAAGGGGGACGATGTTTTGGATTTGTTGGACGAGAGATTGAACTGCTCGTTCTGCATGCAATTACCAGAAAGGCCAGTCACTGTAAGTTCTTTATTGCATATTCTTTATCTTCTTTGCCATGTCAGACCACCAGCTCCTTTATTCTTGCCCTTGCATTGCTTGCAACCATCTTTCACCGTGTCTTTAGCTGTTCATGTTATTAAAAAATGATGTTTCATCTTTTATATCAACGATTTATATATCCGATTCACTTGTTATGAAATATTTTCACTGTAATTTGTGTGATTCACTTTTACGTCTCACTTCAATTCATCTTCTTTTTAATAGTTTAGACTAAATAAAGCATAATACGACCGTTTCCCTTATTTTTTCTCTAAATTATACTAATATATTTTTCTAATACATTATGAAAGTTTTGATGATGCTTAACAAGTTTTAAAGAGAGCATTTTTTGTTGATATCTGTACTGGATGTGCTCGTCAAAGATTATATTGAGAAAATCTTTCAAGTGTTATGTTCTAATGATTACTGTTCAATAAATTTTGTATGGTTGGGAGATAAAATCTTTAATTTAACAAATTTTGTATGGACATTTTCAGGATTTGCTTATATAACTTACCTTGATGTCCAATTCATTCTGTACCATTCTTGTTTTATAAGTTGCATTCAACACGTTTATAAGTTGTTTGAAAAGATTATTAAGGGCTTATATTGAGTTTTTCAATTGAATGTCGAGTAATCATTGATAATATTGTAGACGTTTGTAGGATGAACCCATAATCTTCATTTTTGATAATATTGTAGAGGTTTATTCATTATGGTGACAATGGTGACTGCAACTGTATATAGTATGGATTTGGAAGTGGGAAAACTTGATGTTATATATTGTACAACAATTCATGAATCAGTTGAAGTCAGTGGATTGGTAGTCAGATATTTTCTTGTAATGATTTTTTTCTTCATTGATTCCTATTGGCTTGTATCTTTGAAATTTTAGTGTTGCTGCTGATTACCTTAGGCAACTCGATCATGTGCTAGTAACTACTAGGAAATTAACCTCATCAATTTGATTAATTGGGTTTATGCTAATAAGAATATGGCCGTGTGATCCAGACTCCATGTGGCCACAATTTCTGCTTAAAATGTTTCCAGAAGTGGATTGGACAAGGAAAGAACACTTGTGCAAAGTGCCGCTGCGTTATACCCTCCAAAATGGCTAGCCAGCCCCGTATAAATTCCACCCTTGTAGTGGCCATTCGTATGGCTAAATTGTCAAAATCATTAGTTTCTGGAGGACCTCAGAAGGTTTATCATTTTGTCCACAATCAAAATAGACCAGACAAAGCCTATACCACTGACCGGGCACAAAGAAATGGGAAGGCTAATGCTGCCAGTGGAAAAATATTTGTTACAATTCCATCTGATCATTTTGGTCCCATTCCTGCTGAAAATGATCCCGAGAGAAACCAGGGTGTTCTGGTCGGTGAATGCTGGGAGGATCGGCTAGAATGTCGTCAATGGGGTGCTCACTTTCCACATGTTGCAGGTATAGCGGGACAGTCAAATAATGGTGCACAATCAGTGGTTCTTTCTGGTGGCTACCAGGATGATGAAGATCATGGGGAGTGGTTCCTCTACACTGGAAGGTTTTTATTTATTTATTTATTATTAATTTTTTTTTATTGTGCATTCTATTCCGTCTGTTCTTTCCCTGTCGTTTATTTACCGGTTCTGCAAATTTTTAACAAGCTAGGTATTTAGAAGGCATGCTCTTTCGACAAATAATCATATGATAAGTTATTTTAGTTCGTTCAATGTTTTATACCATTTCCCATCTTGTTTCTTCTATTGTCCTCTCTTTTTCTTTCTTTCTCTCTGTTTTTTTTAAAGCTTCTGAAGAGCTGTTTGGTACAGGGTAAATTTGGTGGTATTTTAATTAACTTACCTCTTTTTTTTTCTTTTTTACATTATTTGGTCACTACGCATAATAAACCATTGTGTCTGATGATTCTGGTTGGAATTAAATTGCAGTGGGGGTCGAGACCTTAGTGGGAACAAGCGTACAAGCAAGGATCAGTCTTTTGACCAGAAATTTGAAAAATCAAACCAAGCGCTACAAGTTAGTTGCTTGAAGGGCTATCCTGTTAGGGTTGTTAGGTAGGTAGCTGCAAATCAATGCTGGATATTCCGTGATTTTGGAGTTTCTATTTCATTTGCTGCGTTGATGTAGGCTCATTTATTTGTTTTGAACCTCTAGTTATATAGAATATATCTTTTTGAAAACAGTAACAGCTTCCGGTTTTGTAGTTCCTTGTGTCTCTTGATTATTCATTTTCTACATAAAATTTATACTGTCATTCAGTCCACCGTTTGAACTTGTAGGATAGTGTATGACTCGGCATTCCAGAATGGATAAAGGATTATTTGATTCTCTACTTGCATGGAACTGGAAAAGCTCATGGTTTTAATTAGTGTCATCTATTTTGTAACGTGTGTTATGTGAGTAACTTCTGATTTTGAAACTAAAGAAATACAGTAAAGCTACAACTGTTTTGGTTGAGCATGTTAAAGTGTTTTTCCATGTTGGTAGAGGTATGGGAAAGGCAGAAAACTTCTGTCGCTTGTCAAAACTGCGTCCGTTTTTCATCCCAGACTTGAAGCTTCTCGTACATTTTTAGCTGTGATTGCATAGCAATTGGTGAAATACGTCGGGGAAACTAGTATTACTCTTGGCTTCATGATGTTGTGTGTGTGTGTGTCGAGTATAACTTTATTTCAAGTACGGATCTGAATTTTTCAAATGCCTAATGCTGTATGTTAATATTCATGATAACAGATCTCACAAAGAAAAGCGTTCCTCATATGCTCCAGAGAAGGGATTGCGGTATGATGGAATTTATAGGATTGAGAAGTGTTGGCGTAAAGTGGGAATTCAGGTATTGCTTTTGTTCTTTGTTATTGAAAATGATGCATGTTTCTTCGACATAAGTAGGAGTGTTTATAAGTTTAATTTTTAAAACCAAAACAATAAACATAATGGTTAGCAAATGACACCAAATCTGTTCCTCCTTTCTTATAATACCATCTGCTGAACAGATTATTGATTAGATATGTGTATCCTCTATTTTAGGGCTTTAAGGTATGTCGCTATTTATTTGTTAGATGCGACAATGAGCCTGCTCCATGGACAAGGTTTGTGTTTCTAATTATTTAATTGCTTTCATGTTATCAAATGCAAGATGAAGTCTCTGGCTTTGCCTCAGAGGCATTTTCCTTCATTAAACGAACACTCTCAGTAAGTATTTTTGACTGCAGTGATGAACATGGAGATCGACCTAGACCCTTACCTAAAATTTCAGAGTTGAAAAAAGCGACGGATATTACGGAGAGGAAGGGAGGTTCCTCATGGGACTTTGATGTGAGTATTCTCCAATCTCCTTTTCCCAACTGAACCAACACATCTTTTCCATGCAGTATCTAGCTTTTACTGAATTACGATTCAAACAAATCTGTTCCTTTGATAATCTCATGCACTTTAGCCTCATAATTTCTTTCTCGTTCTTTTCTTCTGTTTTTGAAAAATAAGTTTCGAAAGCAAGTTTTGTAAAATGAAGTTGTTTCTCCTAGCATTCATTTTCTTTTGAATTCAGCAAGTATTTTCCACCTTTAATGTAATAATATTGCGCGTCATTATTTTTTAATTTGTTTAATATGTTATATTGTTTTTGGTTTACTGATTATTTGACTACAATTTATCTAAAGCTATATCTTTTAAGTTTCTTTCAGGAGAGCGATAGTCGATGGAAGTGGAGTACAGCTCCACCAACGAGCAAGAGACCAGTTGAAGCCGAAGATTCTGCTTCTGGGAAGAGGAGAAAAATTAGGCAATCGCGTAACATGGGTGTCCGAGAAAGGTTACTAAAAGGTTGGCTAAATATGTGTTATATTGAGTAAAGTCGCTAACGAAAAGACGTTTCACATTTTTAACAATTCCGCTTGCTGGCATATAACTGGTATGCAGAGTTTAGCTGCCGTATTTGCCGGGAGGTGATGAGTTTGCCAATTACTACACCTTGTGCCCATAACTTCTGCAAGCCATGCTTGGAAGGTGTTTTTGTGGGCAAGACATTCTTGAGAGAGAGAAGCAGTGGCGGACGGGCTCTTAGATCCCAAAAGAATGTCATGAATTGTCCTTGTTGCCCCACCGATATATCTGATTTTCTACAAAATATTCAGGTAATAAATCATTGGTTTAAATGCTACTTTGGTTCTTTGTTTCATTTTAATCTATATACTTTCAAAAGGTTCATTTTAGTAATTGTGTTTTGGTACTTTCATTTTCATTTTAAGATTTTATTTTGGTTCTGACTTGGGTAGTTGGTATGAATAGGTAAATAGAGAGTTGTTGGATGTGATCGAGTCACTGAAAAGTAAGATCGAAGATGGGGATGCATCTGAGAAGCTCTGTGAAGAAGTGATAGATGAGGAAGAGGAGGGAAAGGATGGAAGCACTGGAAATGAAAGCAGCAGTTCAGTAGAAACAACAAGAAAGCGAGCAAAGGTGGATGATTTAGAATGAACAAGTGGTGTTCTTGGTTTGGCTGGGCTTTGGAGAAGTGGAGACGATTGGATTTTGTATTTATATGGGCTGGGTATTCGCATAAATTTTGGATACATATGCGCCCCCTTTCATTTCATTTGAAGATGATATCAAATTCAATTCTTAGTTACAATTGTCTAGGGTTTATTGCTCACGGCCGCCAAACCCTTTTCTTTACTTCATGCTATATTATCTTATATAATAATTTTTGTATAGGTGACAATTTCACAAAATTATGTCTATCCTTACCATTTGTGAAATGCCTCTGAGAACCAAGTAGTCATCGGACCTTTTTAGAAAATGTTGTAAGCTCTTTTGGCCACATGTTTTTAATACAATCTAACATTTATTTTTAATGTGTTCTTTCAAATTATTTTCAACACATTTGTTTTATAAAAATATATATATATTTTTTAAAAATGATTTGAACTAAAAGGTTAGGTAAAGATTGTTTGCTAAGATTAGTTAGGTTAAAATAAATGTTGCACAATCATTCTTTTATTGTTAATAGAGTGCAATTATGACATACAACATTAGAGTTTAAGTTAGCTCATTGTCTTATTGAGATTGAAACAATGTTGATGACAAAGTAGATGGTTAAATTGCAAGTTGATAAGAACAAATGATGTTCTTCAAATGAACAAAATGAACAAGTTTGTGGAATTGACTATGAATGGCAACTAAATGAACAAGTTTGTGGAACTGACTATGAATGGCCGATTGAATAGGTTTCAATTAAAAAATTGATATTAATGTTGACTCCCTAAGAGAGAGAGATCTCCACAGTAAAGTAATTTAGAATGTGGAGGTAGTTCCAAGAGCAAGGATGTCGAAGCACTAGATAGTTCTTATAAGACCATGTTGTTCAACGAGTTGGCTTGTTAGAACAATGGAGATAGATAGTCAAAATAAATACTCCATTTGGGCTCAACAAATTCAAGATCCTGGAACCCAAAGCCTTTAAAGGAAACCATGATGCAAAAGAACTTGAAAATATCACTTTTGATTTCAAGCCATACTTTAAAGCTACAAGAACCTATTAAAAAAAAATCTAAAAGTTACTCTAGCCACTAAGTATCTCATGGATAAATACAAAACTATGATGATATTGTGAATGATATTCAAAATGAATCATGCCACCATCCTCAGACCTAAAAAAAGAGTCAAGGACTCAGTTGTTCCTCTAAAAATGTCGAATTCATAGTAAGACAAAAATTACCACAACTAAAACATACCAGGGGAATGTGAGACTATGTCAAAGAATTATCAGCTTTGATGTTGGACATTAGGAATATGAAAAATACTAAGTGTTTTATAAGAACCAAGCTATTCAAACAAGCTATTCAAACAGGAGGTTGAATATCTTGCCACCGATGAGACTCTTGGATTTTGGTTGTGAAGCGGGATTCCAAAAGAAACATGCACCACCCCAAAGCTCCAAGGGTAGACCTTTCAAGCTCATGAGTCAAAATAATGAGGGCACAAACAAATTGAATGGAGCAAGTAATCGACTAAATGGGAGAATAAATCAGGTCTTACCCTCAAAGGAACTATCAAATGCCTTTACAATGTCTTCTATGTAAAGGCCTTCGGTAAAGGCCTCCTTAGATTCTATGTGTCTATGTGTGCCCTCACCGAACTGCCCTTAGTGCCTTTCAAATATCAGTACAAAGTGGTAATGATGTGGAAGCTGAACTAGCGAAAAAGAAGGAAGAGGACCACAACACTCCAAGAATGAGAGTGCTGAAATTTTTATCAACCACACAAAAGAACAATATGAAAGAAGCGTTTGTGAAGGGGATGATGCTTGTCAATGCTATTAATTAATTCTCAATCAAGTAAAAGTACCTTGGTGGACTCGGGCGTAACTCGTGACTTCATCTCCAACCATGAAGCACGTAGATTGAAACTAAGGATAGAAAGAGACACCAAGAAAATGAAAGTTGTTAACTAAAAGGCCCTACTCAGCATATGAGTCTCCAAGAGAGTTTCTTTACAATTTGGGGTTTTGTCACGAGAGATGGGTCTAGTCATAGTTTGTATAAATGACTTAGATGTAGTATTTGGGATGGACTTCCTTCATAAAGTCATCCCAATGCCACTAGCGAAGTGTTTAGTAATTATCGATTGCAATTCCAAGGTGATCTCTACAATCATCAAACAACCGGATAATGTAAGAATAATTTATGTCTTACAATTAAAGAAAGGGCTCGTTTGAAAAAAGCCACATTCATGACCATACAAATGGTAGAAAATGTAACAAATATAGAGCATGTCTCAAGTGAGATTGAAGAAGTCTTCCACAACTACACCGATATAATGTCAGACAGCTTACCAAAGATGTTACTCTCTCATCGTGGCATCAATCATGAAATTGAGCTCCTACTAGGGGTCAAATCCCCAACAAAAAACATATATCAGATGTCTCCATTAGAGTTAGCCGAACTTATAAAGAAAATAGACAAGTTACTAGTTGTAGGGTTCATTCTTTTCGCAAAGACATCATATCAGATGACTCTAGTGTTGTTCTAGAAGAAGAAAGATGGAACCTTACATTTGTGCATCGACAATAGAGCCTTAAACAAGGTCTCAATATGTAACAAGTATCCCCTGCCAATAATATTTGACCTATTTGACTAGTAACATGGAGTCAAATATTTCACAAAGTTGGATATGCAGTCAATATTTTACTAAGGGCATATTGCCAAGGGTGATGAACCGAAGACAACTTGTGTGACAAGGTATACGGTTTTTGAGTTTTTGGTAATGCCTTTCGGCCTAACAAATGCCTCAGCTACATTCTGTACCTTGATGAACCAAGTTTTTCACAAATATCTAAATCAGTATGTCGTTGTTTACCTCGACGATATAATAGTGTATAATGCTTTGTTGGAGAAACACAAATTATATCTACGCTTAGTCTTTAAAAAACTAAGGCAGAATAAACTATATGTGAAGAAAGAAAAATGTGTTTTCGCATAAAAATGCATCAACTTCCCTTATGTATATTATCAAATGTGGAAAAATCAACATAGATAGTAATTTTATCATAGTTGCGATGTCAAAGTCAGCCGTACAAGGGAGCTTGTCTTTATCTGAAAAGTAGAGTAGCACATGACTTGAGTATTTTAAGAACTACTTAGTAAGTGACCCTTTGTCTGGATGCAAACACACACAGGTACATGCATGAGACCTATCATAATATTCTATTTTCCAACAACGGTCATCCCAACGGGCAACTTGGAAGTGTACTTAATTTCCCTAGACATGGTCCACAAGTGCGAGTATGGACTCACCAGTTTGTTTGCACACCTCCTATAGGACCCTTTCTGGTCAGGCGAGTATTCTTTAATAGCTGTTGATGTCGGACACCTGTTAGGAGTAGCGACCGTTACAGCAGCATTATAGTAACATAATGATTGTTCTCCTACCTTGTATCGTACACGTCCATACTATCGTGAAGGAATAGGGTATCCCCCAATGCATGATCACATAATAATGCACGAGGTTTCAACATTTTTCCATTTTAATTATTAATAATATAACCCCGCTAGCATTTCGTACATATCATATCATATTTCGTAACATTTATCATATCATTTATCATAAATCTCACGCGTATGTCAGAGTTGTATTTCATGCTAGTTCGTCATTTTACATGTCAATCATACCATATCATTCATGTCACATATCAATCATATCATAACGCTTTCATTCTTTCAGACATAACAATCTATATCATGCACATATCATATCATATATCATAACAGTCACATAATAATCCCGAACACGTCATCAACATATCATAACATATCATAAAACATCTCAATTCATCAAATATCGCATAACATTTGCATATCATTTCATAACAGTTTGCATATGCGGCCTATGACACGTGCGAAACCACAGGCACGTGTCATCATACAACCCACAATTATAACCAAAGAAGATAGGATCACTTACTTGGTTGGTCTTCGTTGGCGTTTTCCCTAATTTGAGTAAGTTAGCTCTCGTTCCTAAAAATGCTCCAAATTATCATTAGTTGTCGGTTTCCATTGGAATATCCATTCCGTTTTGTGAGTAACTTAATCATTCCTAACTCAATTGAAATTAAATTGAGAAATTTACCCTTCTACCTACTTTCTTTGCTTTAAACAAGGCCAAATTCAGCTTCAAGATGGTTGAAACGGTGGGAAATGGCTAGTTTTCCTTTACCGTGCTGAAGGAGCTAAATCTGAGCCTCTGAGCCACAGAGTCGAGCCCAGCTGTCTAAGTCCACTAAGCCGAAGGGGTGTCGCACTGTAGGCATGTCACGTGGCACAATCAGGAACCGGCATGTGTATAGAAACTTCGGGTCTAGGTGCGGGTCGCGCATTGGGACGCGGGTTGCAGGTTGTGGGTCGCAGGTCGCGGGCGTGGCATGGCCTGCAGGCGTTTGGTTGCTGTTGTGTTGCATGCACGCAATTGGGGTTCGGGTACTGCTGCAGGTCGGGCTGCGGGCTGTGTCCGACTCGGATCTGGATTCATCGGATCTGGTCTTCTTTTTCGGCGTACCTTCCAACCTAACGACGCCACCAGTCTGGCTGAGTACTTAAAGAACGTAGATTCGTTTCATTTTCCCAACTTTCCAAACCTTCGGATCTCGTCGGCGATTTGAGATGAGTTTTCTCTCTCCTTTCCCTTCTCTTTCTCTCGTTTTTTTTTTCTCATATTTTTCCTTACAGGTAGGCTCTAGAGCGTGTGGTAAGAGGTTTATGAAGTTCCATTTATATACAGAAATTCTTTGAAACTCCAGATTCTATAGTTGGATTCTTTCTAAATTAGGATATAGTCACAATAATTCTCAAATCCAATGGCCCGAGTTCAAAACCAAAATTCTTCGTCCATGGTTCATCAAGTTTCAATCAAAGGATACCATTAGCTTTGAGGATGAGAGGAGAAGAGTTCACGAAGATACCGAGACTTGAGGATGTCCTCATTGTATTGCCCAATAAAGGTTGGTTCTACAATAGGCAAGGGGCCGAGAGTTTAGATTCCAAAATTGGAGGCACCCACGTAAATTCGTCCTTCCAAAATGAATTCTACTTCTTGGGGAGAAGAAGGAAGAAATCTTATGAAAAAATGAAGACTTGATATGGTTTGAATTGCCCCAACCAACAAAGAGTTCCTTGATTTTTACTCTTGCAAGGATTAAGTTTCTTGGCAACACTCAAAGACTTATAAGCTACCGTCCACGAGAAGGTATGAAATCAATCTCTTTACCTTCTTTGTAACACTATCTTTAAGTTTTATGAAAAAATCGAGAGGAGACATCCATTACACAATACTTTAGAGACTAAGTTTTAGAGGCATCTTAGACTTTATATTTATTCCTTTTAGATTCTATTTTTTATATTTATTCTTAAAATGTCTAAATTTTTATTCCTCTAGAATAGTATCTTTTACTTCTAAAATACGTAGATATATCTTTTTAGATAATGGTATAGACAATGGTTGGGCTTGACTCAATTGGGCTAGTGATATCTTTCAACACTATGCTTGGCACTAATCTTAATTCAATGTACCATGTTGAGCTGACACTGAAAGCCTTTATATTTGCTAGTATTCAACCATTTTGTAAATAACTGTCACTTGGTCATTTGTCTTCATTTGTCTTGAGCTGCCGCATCTCGATTTCTTCCTTTAAAACTTTATTTAATAAGATGGTAGTGCACCTTTACATGCATTGTTCTAACTTGAAACACTAGATTTATTTTACTAGGTGAACCACAAATTATTTGTCACAAGGAAGTGGTATCACAAGGAAGTGGTACCAAATAGCCAACTTTCTTGTGCAAATTCTTCCTTAAGAGAGTATTAGCTATGTACTTTATTGAGTTCCTCCGGATACTACTCTATACTCCACTTCTATAGTTGACAATGATATTATTGGCTGGCTTTTGCTGCACTAAGAAATAGTTTTTGAACCAAGCTTGAATACATACCTAGTAGTTGATCTTTGGGTATTGTAGTCTCCTACCTAGTCAGCATCAAAATATCTAACTAACTTGTAGTCTTCGATTCTTTTGTACAAAAACCATAGTCGATTATACCTTTGACATATCTTAGGATCCATCGAGCCATATTCAAATGAAGCTTCTCTAAACTTTGCATGTATCGGCTCATGAGACCAACTACATTCTTAAAGCCGTTTGGTTGGTTCATGTAGATCTTCCATTCCAACTTTTCGTACAAGAAAACATTCTTCGCATCCATCTGCCATAATGTTCAATTTTTACTTGCAGGCAAATACTAGCAGGACTCGTATGATAGTGATCTTTGCAACTAGACTAAACGTTTCATCATAGTCTAGTCCATATTATTGAGAGAACTCTCATGCTACAAGTCAGACATTGTATCTCTCGATTCATCCATCCGAGGATACTTATTTTGTAAACCTACATACAAGGGATGGGTTTAACATCTCCTAGTCTGCACTTTTCGGGTTTAATTTTGCTTCAAGGTTATAATTCTTCCTCTATCGTTTTTTGTCCATCCAAGATTTGTGATATTTCTTCGTATGTCTCTAGCTCTTTAAATCTATCATCTATAATAGTTGTGTTGGTATACTTAGTATTTGACTTTCGAATTCTTTCTAACTACCTAAGTCGTTCAGATATCGTTTCCTTTTTCCCGAGTTTGCTTAGTTGAGTCACTTCTTACTCATCAATATTAGTATCATTTGGATTTTCAAATACGTCTATACTTAACTAAATGTGTGCAGTTTACTCTTCATCTTCATCTTATGTGGTAGAATTTCTTCAACACTATCAAATAAATTAAGCCAATAGAATTCAATATTATTAGTATTTATTAGCTAATGTCATGTTGTTTAATTAGGCATTATTTTTTAATTAAATAATTCAATAGAATTAAGTGTATCACTAAAATAGAAAGAAAATAAAATAAATTTATAATTGGTTAATAATTACTGGAATCGATTGTGTATAATAAAACATAACAGATAGAAACTGTCAGTAAAAAATTTCATAGAAAAAAAATAATAAAATAAATAAGACCGGAAATGGAACGAATCGAGTATAAGTGAGTTGAATTTATTAAACTAATTTTATTTTGTTTTTATTTAAATAAAAAAAAAGAAAGAAAAAAAAAGGCGGAAAATGTGGATTTAGCAATTTATGGGCCTTGGGTTGGGCTGGCCCAATTCCAAATATATAGAGACCTTTTCCGAAAGGAACAAAAAAGGAAATTAAAAATTGGAGATGCGGGGTATCGAACCCCGTACCTCTCGCATGCAAAGCGAGCGCTCTACCATGTGAGCTACATCCCCGTTTTGTGGTACGAAACAGAATTAGAATTATATTTTATTATTATGAGTGTGTTGATTTGGCAATTTATAAACCCTGGTTTGGGCTCGCCCAGTCCCAAATATATATAGAGACCTTTTCCGAAGAGAACAAAAGAAAAACAAAAAAAAGAAGTGAAGGTGAATAAGTCAAGTAGGGATCATAAAGTCTGGTTCAGGTTACGGTCCAGTCATAGAGTCTGGTTCAGGGGCAATGAGACCGTAAAATAGCTTGACCTTGTTTACGAGGGGTTCAGCCAAGAGACCGAGTTCCATCAGTCAAAGGTGAATAAGTCAAGTAGGGATCATTAATAAAGAAAGAGGAGTTGCTTGCCCGAGCTATCTAAAAGTCAAGCTCTCTGAGTTTCCCCTATACAGATAGAATAGATCTTTCGTAGTAAAGATCCCTCCTCTCCTCGCCTCGGTACCCAAAACAGACAGATGCGCTGCGCTAACCAACCAACCAGCGCTACACCTTTTTTACCCTAACCCTCTATGCTTATCCCATTTTCTGCGGGATATTGAACCCCGTACCTCTCATCACATGCAAAGCAAACTCTTTACCATGTGAGCTATATATTATTAATAATAATAATTCTATATCTATTATTTATCTCTATTGTTTTTACCCAAATCTCCTTGGGTGTTCTAAAGCCCGCACAAGCTTCACATAATTTTAGTTTCAAATGGATTGTTTTCGAGTAATTTATTTTCTTTATTTGAGAAATCATTCGATGTGTATGAAAATGATTGAGATTCACGATATTCTCTAAAGAAACAAACAGTTTTTCTTTCATTTTGCTTACACATATTGGACAATGGTTAAATGGTGTGAACGATTACCTTGCAAAAAAGATAAATATTGCATCATTTTATGATTTATGAAAACGAAAATTTCTCACATATACGTCAAAACTCAAAACATCTAGATATTTTAAAATAAACATATTTATATACTTTAAAATTTTTTGAAATACAGGTCTTAAATTATTTTATATACCACTTAATTTTATCCATGATATGAAAAATCCAAGGTTATTAATGGAATGTTGATAAAATTATTCTCAAATAATAACCTAAAGGGTTTATAGTATATGAATGAGGTTGGATATCTTATCTTGATAACACTATTGATATGACCAATTTTATAATTGTTACAAATGATTTGATCCGAATTGTTCATGTGGAAACATATAAGTGTAGCTATCCTATACAATGAGTTTGTATAAAACTAAACCACAAGACATTTAATCTATTTTTATAAATCTGTTAATTGAAAATATTAATATTTCACAAGATAATCATATGTGTCTCGATCCAAATAATATATTTGATATCTTACGGGACGTATTTGGGTATTTCCATCCTAAAAATTCTTCTTTAGTAGTGGTGTCATGACTTATTGCGGTCTCCTTTTCATATATATATATGGCATGTTGTTGCATGAGAACATGCACATCATTTAAAAAAATAAGACCAAATACAAATAAAAATGAACTGGACAACTATATGACAACGTGCCTGGCAAGAAAATATACTTTGTCATCAATCACATTCAAGCATGTATTTAATCACATTCAAGCATGTACTAAATGTAATTGTCCTCTCTAATGCGGAAACAACCTCTATATAAACCTAATTCACATTTAGGGCATTGGAGTTGTAAAGGTACCTATGTAAGTGTATAAATAAATAAATAAATAAAAATAACTTGATTTGTAGAGAGTTTATTACCTGTTTAGAGTTCTTTTTCAACTCAGTTTTCTTTTTAAAAAAAAAAAAAAAATCCAGCTTTTTAAGCTCATCTATGAAAGGTCCCTTTTTAGTTCAGGTTGGAGGGTTTGTCCATTCACGTTAAATCCTTTCATCCTTTCATCTCCATGTTTTATCATTATGGCCATATAAGGAGTGACTTCTTCCCTCCATGTTTTATCACTATGGCCACATTATGGCCATACAAGGAGTGACTTCTTCCCTCCATGTTTTATCACTATGGCCATATAAGAGTGACTTCTTCCACTATAAAAGAACCATCATTTTATTTTTATTTTTGAGGGAATAATTTTAGTCTTGAATTGAATAACAATCCTTTTTATCCTTTCTAGAATTTCCTGGACCTAATTTTGTTGTCATGCCAATTTTTTGTTTTTTTTTTTATTTATTTAGTTGCATTCACCTCAAGTCTACAGCTGCAACATAATCAAAATTTAACTTCTTTAATAATGCTCAAAATGCTTTAACCTTCATGAGGCACTACAAGAGATGTGATTATATTTCATGACCATAATTAACCACTATGTATACTTAATGGCTATAATTAATTACTATGTAAATAAGTCTTAAAATACATTAAATAAACACCATAACTCAAAAATATGATCCACCCAATATTTATAACTATAAAACTTGATTCTTCTCCAATGTGACATGAATTGAAACATCTTTTGACAATTTTGACAACATTTTCTTCACATCTTCCTTGAAGTTTATGTTACATGATTGATGACTTGGTTCATATCACATTGATTTTGATATCATTTTTACTCGAATCATGGGATACTATTGTTGTTGCGATCAGCAATTCCCGAGATCTGAGAAATTGAAGTTTAATGAAATACAAGATGTAATTCTCAGCCAAAGCATTCACAAACGAAAATTGGGGGATTCATCTAGTAGTGCGCTCAATTTTGACTAAAGGGGAAAAAGTAAATCGAATGACCCAGACAAAAGTTGATCAAAATCAAAGAATTGTGAAAAATTTTCAAGCAAACTAAACATAACATGTTGGAGCATATTTAGACCTTGAGCTAGGATATGAATTCTTGTTTCATTTTCATGAACTAACCCTTAGAGGTTGTCATGTCATATATCGTGTTTTAGTCCTAAAAACACTTTCAAAGTAACCCTTAGTTTTCTCCCCATGAGTGCATAGGTGACAATATCACAAACGTGGCATCCTGCTAGCATATCGTGTTGCAGGGCATCTCATTTAGGTGAGGAAAATAATAAGTCTATCATGACAACCTGCTCGTGGTACATATAGCAGGGCATCTCACCTAAAGAGGAATAGGAATCTCGTGGTACACTTCATGATGGGAGATAATGGTTACTCCGGGCATGGATCCTAGCAACTTGTTAAGTATACCATCTACATTAACCTAGGTGTTTCCTTGTATTCTTGGAGATCCTAGGTTTATGCATAACGTCTTGGGTCAAGCTTGGAACTTAAAGTCCTTCTTAGGAATAGCCCAACGTAACCTTGTGCACTTAGAATCTTATTAGCAATCAAGGGTACCTGTGGGGAATCTCTTATTTCATGGGTACCTCGTTAGTTATCCTAGGAGGTAAAGTCATGTGGATCGTGATGTACATTTTTTCCCATATCTTGGTTTCGCTATCTAACGTTTCCCAACGACTCCCAAACTTTATTACCTTATACAGCATCATGAGATAAGGACTCATACAACATTTCATAATGTTGGGAGGTCATTTAGGGCTTAACCCGTAGGTAGTCTTTCTTAAGGGCATTATGGTCATTTTACCCCTAATTCTTGGTTTTAGCTCCGGGGAGGAAAATGATTTTGGACGAACTTTGGAGGCTAATATCTTAGGCTATGATCCACGAAAAGGTATGAAATCAATCCCAAGCTCTTCCTTGTAATATCATCCTTAAGTTTCATGAAGAAATCGAGGGGCTAAACGAAGATATCGGGGCTGTGGAAGGCCACTTTCAGACGGCGGCGCAAAGGACGCGTGTGTCTTCTTCCTGTCCAAAGGAAGAAGACAATGACGTGGCCGGTTTAGCCCAAAATATGACCTTCCCTTGGTGTTTCTCAATTTTAACCCCCTTCTAGGCCGGTTCTCATGACAAACCTTATGGTTCCAGAAACTAGACACAATGAGAAGTCTATGGACGGAAATGTGAAGTAATTCGGATACCGGAAGCTCAAGAACGGAGGTCCCGAACGTCAACGATAAGGTAAGTAGTCACCTTGGACTTTTCTTAAGAAATACCTGTAGGAATCGCTTGGATTTTCATATGAACCCTAAACCAAGTATTACACAAGGATATATGAAAGAAAAAAAATCAAAGAACCATAAGTTAAGGCCCTGACCCGACCAAACTGCTCGAGATTTAAAGAACATTAAAATAACTCACTAAATGAGCCCTGATGCCTATGAAATTTTAATGATGAGCATATTATAGCATGTTTAAGTTATATGTGAAATTTAGTGGTCAATAGATAAGGATAAGTAGGTAAACCAAGAAACGGGGCAAAATGACCATAATGCCCTTAAGGATATCTACCTACGGTTCATGACCTAGATGACCTCAAAAAAGCTATAGGAATTGGTTTGGAGGAACGTCTTTGAGTGTGGAACCTTAATTTCCAGAAATCGTTCTCGGTATGCAACTCACTCGAAATGCCGAATTTTCGATCTCTTGGGTATCTTGTTCTACGACGTTTCAGCTCTCGATTCCTTCATAGAACTTGTGGTTAATCTTGTTTGGAAACTGTAGGAATAAGTTTGAGGAGGAATGGTAGAGAATTTCTCTCGAATTTGGAAGAAACCCGAGAGTAGGAGACCCACAATTCAAACGCTCATAACTCTCAAATGGGTGCTCGACCTTGCTCGAGTCTTGTTCCATATTGTTGCCCCTACTTCAGACTTTATAGGAGGAGCTTAAACCGACATTGAAAGCTTCAGATTCGTCGTGATTCGGAGATTGAACGTTCTGGATAATTCGTCGAAAAATTCGCTCCGATCAAGGCTTTACCGACTTTAGTTTTGAATACCAGCCGTTGGATGTGATGATCTGTCCGTTGTCTAGATCTTATCCAAATTTGGGGAAGATCCAAGGCTGAGATTTGAGTTTCAAGAGATATTTCTCAGATGGTCACTGTAGATGCTCTGATTCTGATCAGAGGATAATTTTCGTAATTATCCATTCTTCCAGGGATATTATGGTAATTTTTCACTTTTCGAATATTTTAATATTATTTTCCTGAAAAATCCATAATTTTTCTAAATATCCTTCATCTCATGTTGATCATTCTTCCCTTCTTGAGCATTTTAAAATTCCTTCGAGATAAGGAACTAAAAATCTGGGAAAATCCTTAATAATTGGAAAAATGACATTTTTGCCCTTTTCACTTACTTTCACTTTCCAATCCTTTTTTCATAGGTCTTAAACTCCTTAACATTACTTGTTAGGGTATAAAAATGACTTGTTTGAGATCATCATCCTTGCTTAATCCTTTAATTCCTACCCTTTTGATCATTTGGGTCTTACATGGGCGGCTTATTCTTGTTGGATCTAATTCCTTTCATTTTTGGGTGTTACACTAATCCTCAACGTGGACAGTCCGATTGAATCCTGAATTTTAAATTCATGTGCATCTTTTCATTCGTCTCCAAATAAGGAACTGTTTCGGAGTTTCAAGCCTGAAATTTTTTAGAAGGTGTATCTTGCCGACAACAAATCTTTGAAAATTGGAGGAAAGAGGGATGTATGCATAAAAATTTCGACAAGAGATTAGTAGACATTAAATGATGTCAGTATATTCTTGATCTCAAGAAGAACGTGATCTTTATTGGTCAGTTGGATAACACAGGTTAAGCAACAGAGTTTGGGAAGAGTTCATAGAAGATAGTGAAGGGTGCAGTGGTGGTAGCACGACACAAAATCTGAAACCTTATACACCACAACAGGGTGTGTAAACATGACTGTTGTTGCTGAGAGTGCTTTAAGTTCAAGTCTATGGCACAATAGGCTTGGACATATAAGCGTCAAAGGAATGAAGATGTTGGCGGTCAAAGGAGCTTTGAAAGGTCTGAAATCTGTTGATATGAGTCATTGTGAGAGTTGGGTTGTGATATCCCACATTGGTTGGGGAGAAGAACGAAACATCATTTATAAGGGTGTGAAAACCTTTCCCTGGTAGACGCGTTTTAAAGCCTTGAGGAGAAACTTGAAAGGGAAAGCCCAAAGAGGACAATATCTGCTAGCGGTGGGCTTGGACTGTTACAGATGGTATTAGAGAAAGACACCAAGCGATGTACCAGCGAGGAGGTTGTTCCCCAAAGGGGGGTAGACACAAGAAGGTGTGCTAGTAAGGACGATGGGCCCCGAAGGGGGGTGGATTTGGTGGGAATCCCACATCGATTGGAGAAAGAAACGAGTGCAAGTGAGGACGCTGGACCTGAAGAGGGGGGAGGGGGGTGGATTGTGATATCCCACATTGGTTAGGGAGGAGAATGGAGTGGATTTGATGGGGATTCCACATCGATTGAAGAAAGGAACGAGTGCAAGTGAGGACGCTGGGCTTGAAGGGGGGGGGGGGG
>NW_019268570.1:970997-977074 GCF_002738365.1 Cucurbita moschata
GGGGGGGGGGGGGGGGGGATGGATTGTGATATCCCACATTGGTTGGGGAGGAGAATAAAACACCATTTATAAGAGTGTGAAAACCTTTCCCTAGTAGATGCATTTTAAATCCTTGAGGGAAAGCCCAAAGAGGACAAATCAGTTAGCGATGGACTTGGGCCGTTACAGATGGTATCATAGAAAGACACTGGACGATGTGCCAGTGAGGAGGCTCTTCCCCGAAGGGGGGTGGATTTGGTGGGGGTCCCACATCGATTGGAGAAAGGAACGAGTGCCAGCGAGGACAATGAGACCCGAAGGGGGGTGGATATCCTACATTGGTTGAGGAGGAGAATAAAACACCATTGACACTGGGACCCGAAGGGGGGTAGATTGTGATATCCCACATTGGTTGGGGAGGAGAACAAAACACCATTGACACTGGGACCCAAAATGATATGAACCAAGAGACATCAATCATATAATATACTCCAATGAAGATGTGAAGAAAAGGTTGTCAAAATTATCAAAAGATGTTTCAATTCATGCTATATTGAAGAAGAATAAAGTTTGATTGTTGTAAATTTTGGGTGGGTTACAATTTAGAGTAATTTAGAGTTATTGTATTTTAAGACCTTTTATTTACTTTAGGTTACATTTACATAATGGCTAATTATGGTCATTAAGTATGAATGTTACGGAATGCCTTTAATAGTTTCATTTTGAGGCTATATAAAACCATGTATGTTATATTTGTAAGGAGACTTGGAAAATAGAGTAAAAGAAGCATTTGTGCTCTTCTTTAGCCAATGGCTAAGTTTCTTTGCCATTCTATGTAGTTTAGGTTGCTTGTAGAATCATTCAAGCTTGACGTGATCAATCTTGCTTGTGGAGTGATTCGAATCTCAAACAAGTGTTCTTGCGTTGAGATATTTGATCAACAAGAATTATTCAAGCTAGACATGATCGATCTTGCTTGTGGAGTGATTCGAATCTCAAACAAGTGTTCTTGCGTTGAGATATTTGATCAACAAGAATTATTCAAGCTAGACATGATCGATCTTGCTTGTGGAGTGATTCGAATCTCAAACAATATTCTTGTTTTGAGATATTCGATCAACAAGGTAATCCGAATCTTATTCCCCTTGTAGTGATTCCTTATCTTATCAAAGGAGGCTCTTCCCCGAAGGAGGGTGGATTTGGTGGGGATCCCACATCGATTGGAGAAAGGAACGAGTGCCAGCAAGGACACTAGGACCCGAAGGGGGGTGGATTGTGATATCCCACATTGGTTGGGGAGGAGAACGAAACACCATTGACACTGGGACCCGAAGGGGGCTGGATTGTGATATCTCACATTGGTTGGGGAGGAGAACGAAACACCATTGACACTGAGACCCGAAGGGGGGTGGATTGTGATATCCCACATTGGTTGGGGAGGAGAACGAAACACCATTTATAAGGGTGTGGAAACCTTTCCCTAGTAGACGCGTTTTAAATCCTTAAGAGGAAGCCCGAAAGGGAAAGCCCAAAGAGAACAATATCTACTAGCGGTGGGCTTGGGCCATTACATGGGTTATGGACAAACAGAAACGACCGCTAGCGGTGGGCTTGGGGCCATTACATGGGTTATGGACAAACAGAAACATAAACGAGTTAACTTCACAAAGGCTGTCAGAGAACTGAAGAAAGTGCGGTTGGAAATGGTCCATACAGACGTTTGGGGACCATCTCCAGTTTCATCACTTGGTGGATCAGACAATCTTTAGTTCCATCACTTGGTGGATCAAAGTTCTACGCCACCTTCATTGATGATCCAGTTTCATCACTTGGTGGATCAGACAATCTTTAGTTCCATCACTTGGTGGATCAAAGTTCTACGCCACCTTCATTGATGATCCAGTTTCATCACTTGGTGGATCAGACAATCTTTAGTTCCATCACTTGGTGGATCAAAGTTCTACGCTACCTTCATTGATGATTTCAGCAGGAAGGTATGGATTTATTTCCTGAAATACAAGTTAGATGTGTTTGCCATCTTCAAGAAGTGAAAAGCTAAAATTAAAAATCAGATTGGCTTGAAGATCAAATGTCTGAAGTCTGACAATGGAGGAGAGTACGACAAGTTAGAATTCAAAGCATTTTGTGTAAATGAGAAAATTTAATTAATGAGAACAGTTCCCAATAAAGCAAGAAATGGTGTTGCTAAAAGAATGAACAAAATCTTGAATGAGTTGGCAAAGAACATGAGGGTTCATTCTAGATTGTCAGAGACATTCTGGATTGATGCTGTAAATACAACAATCTACTTGATCAATAGAGGGTTGTTAGTACCCTTGGGGTTCAAGTGGCTAGAAGTTGTATGGACAGGAAAAGAACTCAGGTACTCTCACTTGAAAACTTTTGGCTGCACTCCGTATGTTTGTATTGATCCAGAGAAGAGTGATTAGCTTGACACTGAGGCTGTGAAGTGCTAGTTTATAGGCCATGATTCTGACATGTTCAGGTACAGGTTTTGGGATGTCAAGAACAAAAGAATCCTAAGACACTGTGACGTGACTTTTGATGAAAATATGTACAAGGACAAAGAGAAGAAAGGTTTCGGGACAACAAAGCAAGTGAGAGTTGAGACTGAGTTGTAGAACAATTCACATAGTGATGTTGTATCAGATACTTGAAAAAGTTCTAAGACATTGCTGAGGAACCAGAGGTAGAGCAGGTGTTGAGAGGATCATCCAAAACTATCAAAGTACCATATAGGTATGTACCTTCATTACACTATTTGTTGCTGACTAATAAAAGGGAACCAGAACCCTTTGATGATGGGCTACAGTTGTAGGATACAACCAAGTGAGAGTAAGCTATGCATGATGAGATGAGTTGGATGTCTAGGCTTTAGAATTGGGTTGCTCCTTCATCTACTAAGGCTGAATACGTGGTATTAACTGAAGCTGGAAATGAGATGATATTGATGATAGACTATCTAGAAGAATTAAGCAAGAAGCAGCATGAGAAGATTCTTCATGTAGATAGTTAGAGTGTCATATAGTTGGCGAAGAACCCAGTCTATCAAAGACAAAACACATCAGAAGACGATACCATTTTACACACAAGTTAGTGGAAGATGATGATGTATTTGAAGAAGATAGAGGGTGCAAAGAATCCAACAAACATGTCAACAAAATGTGCTGACTTCGAGTCGTCAGAAAATGTATTCACTAATTGACTTAAACCGTTCTAGAGAGATATAATATGAAGTGAGGGATCTCTTTATATATATATATAGTAGAGGTCAACTCCCATTTCTCAGCCTCACCATGTGACAATTTTCCTTTCTTTTTTTTTCTTTTTTTTTTCTTTTTCTTTTCTAATGTTTGGGTCATTATGTTTTCTCTCAAACTACTATTACAAGTTTTTTTTTATTTTTGTTATTTTTATTGCAGCTCATCCTTTTGTTTTTTTAATATTTGAGTTTGGTTTGGAAGAGGTTATTTTAAACTTAAAACTTGTGACCTATGATTTCTATTATTTTCCTTGAGATGCTAAATTAAGATTTGAAGTGTTCTAAAAAGAATTTTCCATTTAATTATCTTGAAGTTGTTTTGAAACTTTTTTATAGTAAAGGAAAAAAAAATTAAAAAAAAAAAGAATAAAAGAAGTGGTATAGTAACGTTACTAAAGGTGCACAGTTTTTTTTGAAACAATGATATTAATAATAGAGAGATACTGAAGTGGAGTGAATGATGAATTGGAATAAGGAATATAAAAAAAAAAAAAGTAGTCAAAATCGATACTTTTTTCCTTGATTTGATGTTGCTGCAACAAATAAGACAAGAGAGGGATGAGAGGTAGCATCTATAGCTTAAACCACCCTTGTGTTTGCCTAATATAAACTTATTAATAGCCTAACATGTATATAACCAGCATACAGATTGGAAGTAGGTGAGAGGATCAAAGAATTCTCTATGTTTTTTGAGTCTTCATTTAATAATTTTTAACCATAAGATAGGCGATAATAGGAAATAGTTTGGTCTTACGAGTTTTCTATCCTTTAAAATATGATTTAGACATATTATCTCGAGATTTTTTTTTTTTTGAAATGATAACTAAATTTTTTGGAATTTAGGACGTGAAAGAAACATGAATCTGTTATACCAAAAACCTTAACATAGCATGATTGAGTAAGTGCATGTAAACCCTACATAATAATTAACACACGGCATTAACTTTATTAACTTAAGTTGTAGCAATAAATGAAGGAATGAATAAAAAAGAACATAGATATTGGTGAGCCCTAAAGACAAAACTAAACTCCGAATCTGTTTCTTTTTTGCAAAAATAATTAAAAAGAAAAAAAAAAGGAATGAAAAAGAGAAAAGGAATGATTGTAATGATGAGAAGGATTGGCGTTTATGTTGGTCGGAGAGGGTGAAAAGAGGAGCAACTTCCAAACTTGGCATAGCCTAATCATTTGGGCGTAGAAGAATAAGGATTTTTTATTTTTTATTTTTTTGTTATTATTACCATTGCTTTAAGTTTGGAGTGTTGTGTTGTATGCGAGGGTAATAATAAGAATACATGTGTGTTGTTGTGTTATTGTGTTGCTGTGTTGTGTTGTGATGTTGTGTTGTGTTGTTTTGCTGTTTGTTAGTTGTTAGCAACGACAGTGAGTGAGTAAAAAGCAGAAAGTATCAGAACCTTTTACCAATTTCCACTCCTTTCCCTTTCTCGTGATCTCTATTTCTCTCTCTATTTCACTTCGCTTTCAAAGAAGCAAAGCAAAGCAAAGCAAAGCAAAATGAGAGGCGCTGTTAGACAGTACGTAAGATCCAAAACGCCGCGTTTAAGATGGACTCCTCAACTCCACAACTCCTTCCTTCTTGCCATACAATCCCTGGGTGGCCATCAAAGTAATTCTTCATTTCTTCCTTTTCTTTTTTTAATATATTTATTTTCATTTTTATATATTTTTGTTAGCAGAGGCAACTCCCAAGCTTCTACTTCAGCTGATGGATGTGAAAGGTGTGTCTGTATCCCATGTTAAGAGCCATCTCCAGGTCCTCTTCATTTCTGTCAACTTTCATGTACTATTATTATTAATTTTATTTGACACGTGTATTGTATTGCATTGTATTTGTAGATGTATAGAAGTATGAGAGGCGAGGACGTGAGAAGACATGGCGGTATATTTTGATAATTTTAATTGCATTTATTGTTGTAGGTTTTGGTATATGTATATAATATAAGTAGGTGAGAGATTGGGGAAATTTGCATTGGTCTCAGAGCCAAAAGGTGGAGGTGGAGAAGGAATGATGAGGAAAAGGAGCACCGCAGCCAAGGAATATACGGGACAATATCAAATCCCGTATGCATATCATTATAACGTGCAAAACCCCATGCCCAACCACATTCTTACTACAAACATGCATCATGCCACCTCGCCTTTCTCTCTCCCACTTTCACAGGTCTCTCTCTCTCTCTCTCTCTCTCAAGGCTTTTACCAAAATTAAAGAAAACAAATTGCTTTCAATTTAAATGAAAAAATAGATTCAATTAAATGTAGAAAGTGGGGAGTAAAAAGGTATTTTGTATTGCATAAATTCTACTTTTGTAGACCAATATTCAACAATTCAATTTATTAAAGTAGCACTTGAAAAGAAATGTTTGTGATGTGTATTTCTACTTTTTTAGGTAAAACAAACTTATACAACATTAGATTTAAATAACAAAATATTGAAACCCTAGGTCTATTGTTTGATCACAGCTGACAAATGAAGAGGAACAAAAGTCTAAGCCCATGGGACGTCCTAAACACAATAGGGATGGAGGAAGAGTGGTAAAGAAACAGGACCAAGAAGAAGGCCAACCTAAGGATTTTGATCAACTCTCATTGTCTCTTTCTCTACAACCAACTAACCCTCCCATTCCTTCGCTTTCCTCTTCTTCTTCAAGCTCTATTCACAAAAGTTTATCTATTCAGAAATGCGAAGAAATCGATTTGGACTTATCCATATCACTCTGCCCTAACTACCGAGGATTTTGATATGTTGATTTTTTTTTTTTTTTTTTTTTTTTTTTTTTTTTTTTTTTTTTTTTTT
>NW_019268570.1:977570-1013096 GCF_002738365.1 Cucurbita moschata
TTTTTTTTTTTTTTTTTTTTTTTTTTTTTTTTTTTTTTTTTTTTTTTTTTTTTTTTTTTTTTTTTTTTTTTTTTTTTTTGTAGTCCCATGGATTGCTTCTTTTGTTTGAGGCTTGGTTCTTTGTTTTTGTTGGTGTCAGGCTGTTTAAATGTAGGGAGTCATTAGTAACAAAGTGTAGTATAATTGTTTGCTTCTTTGAGTGCTTGCACTTAATTTGATTTGACTCGGCAAGATGCTACGCCTGGTGATCGCATGCTTCTACTTCACTTCCTACCTTCTAACACTTTCATACTGTATACCCTAATGCTGTGTAGAGAAGAGGAGTCATCCCTTTCAATTCAAGTTGGCTCATGATATTTATGACATAAAACTTAAATGACTTTATTTCATAATTAACAATAACTTTTATTTATTTATTTATTTATTATATGAAAATTTTTAAGTTGACTTAGGAGAATGAATAACTCTCCAAAATTAGAGTTATATTAAGTCTTTTTATAGTGAAATATGTACTCATACTCACCATTTTCTTATTAATGACTCTATTTATTCTAATTAGTATACATGAAATAGTTATTTATGCCGAATGTTGTAGCAAATCTGGAAACAAGTATTTTTATAGTTAATTCTGCATTCATACTCACCATTTTCTCATTAACGACTCTATTTATTTTAATTAGTATACATGAAATAGTTATTTACGTCGAATGTTGTAGCAAATCTAGAAACAAGAACCATGTCAAGAAATAACTTAAAGGGTCTATGTAGGGCATCTTATCTTCGCTATTGATGTTTGATATGATTCACTTTATTGTTATAAATGATTTGATCTAAACCATTCATGTGGAGACATGTGATATGAGCGAGGGTACCGTATAAAATAAGTTTGTATACAACTACTAAAGCATGAATTATTTGATCTCTCTTTAGGTTCTTTAATTAAAAATTAACAGAGAAAATTAGAATTTCACCTTCTAAAACCTTGTATGGTTATTTTTCTTCGATTCCTCCTAAAAACTAGTAGAGGAGGTGTTAAAGGAAGGTTTTGGAGTTGGTCTCGTGGACTTCGGTACATTATGGACGGAGATATACACTAGAGAAGATCCCTGCACACCAACTTTCTCGTCAAAGCAAACATGTGACTTCCTTCTATTAGTTAGGGGGTTTTAGAGCTCAAATTATAATGCTCGCTTACCGGGAAGGCCGATGTACAGTTGCTACGGTTAACATAGATTATTTTTATTTTGAGAAAACGTTTATATTTTAATGTTAGTTAAAAGAAAGCAACCATAATTTATATATTTACAATTAAGTTAAGTCAACTAGTTTCACAAAATAGGACATCAAGTAGGAAATACAAATCAAACTTGGATCTAGGTAGGATCTTGTCCATATTGCCTCTTCATCACTCTACTTACTTAAATTTCTACTTACTTAGAGATAGTATAATCATCATAACATAATTATTTTGTGCGAAAATAAACGTTTAAACTTTATCATGAAACATTAACTTTACTTAAAACACTGTCACACGCTTATGTGTTAAAAAACATCTTTAACACGATACAATGAGATACTAACCGAAATAAATGAACATTTAAATTAAAAACATTCTATTCTAACCTATATCTAAGAAAATAAATGCACTACCCTATGCATGCACCATGATCGACTTGCGATGACGTCGTCAGCTGTACAAGGATGTCTTGCCTTTACCTGAAAATAAGAGTAGCACGTGGTTTGAGTGTTTTAAGAAATACTTAGTAAGGACTTCCCTATTGGGTTAAATGCAAACACACAATTTTACAAATGGGACCTATTATAACAATTATTTTCCTACGAAAGCTATTTAACAGGAAACTTGGATGTGTACTTAATTTTCCTACACATGGTCCACACGTGCTATGTATAGACTCACTAGTTGGTTCGCACTCCTCCTGAGCCCCTTTCTAGTCGGGTGGGCATTCTCTAGTAGCTGTTGATGTCGCACACCCATTTGGAATAGTGACCGTCATGACAACATTATGATAAACATAATGATCGTTCCCCTACCTCGTAGCGTAAGCGTCCATACTATTGTGAAGGATAAGGGGTATCCCTCGATGCATGAGGTTCCAATATTTTTCCATTTTCACTATTATTTAATACAAACCTGCTAGTGTCTTGTTCATGTCATATCATTTCTCATATCATTTATCATAATTCTCATGTGTATGCCGGAGTTGTATTTCATGCTAGTTCATTGTTTTGCATGTCAATCATGGCATATCATTCATATCATAATGTTTTGATGCTTTCAGACATAACAATTCATATTGTGCACATATCATATCATATATTATAACAGTCACATATCATATCATATATTATAACAGTCACATAACATATTCCAAGTATGTCTTCAACATATCATACATAACATATCATATTATAAAGCATATCAATTCATCAAATACAACATATCAATCATATCGCATAACATTTACGTAACATTTCATAACAGTTTGCATATACGATCTATGACACGTGTGAAACCACGGGCATGTGGCATCACACAACACACAATTATAACCACACAACAGTAGGGTCAATTACTTGGTTGGCCTAGGCCGAAGCTACTAGGACTCATTAATGCTAGTGCTACTTAACGTTGTTCTCTGAAATTTAATTTTGTCTAAAGAGTTAAACAATCATAAATTAGAACTACTATGAGATTTCTAATTATGCATAAATAATTTAAACTCCGTTTAAAAAATTTAACTAGCCAAAAGGTAATTGTATTAACCTTAAACGCTTTTGAAGAATTGAAATTTGAAACTAGAGAAAAGAGTCCAAGCGTATCAGATCTAAGTCGGATCAACCAAAATGTTGGCCTTGAGCCCTCATAAGTGTATTCTAAGACTGACAAAGAACTGTTCAAGTGAGATGCTAAAATGAAATGAGAGACCTCCCTCTCATAGAGAATGTAGAAGGTTTTGACTGAAAATGAAGAAACATAAACAATTGGAGTTATGATGTCATTGAGCACTGAACTTGAATGGTACAAATAGAGAAATAGAAACTAAGTTAAACTAAATAGCTAAAAATACTCTAACTATTCCAAAAGAAACATCCTTATTTAACGGTATTTGACATAATCAAATTCTTCTAATAATCCTCCCTTGAACTTATTCTTCTTTGTCAAGAGTTAGTTAAGTTTGAAAAACTTTGCACACCAAGTTCTTCACGCTCTGAAATGCTTCTAATTTGAGAGACTTTGTCAATAAATCAGCAAGTTGGATTTCTAGTACCACAAAATAATAAATTAACCGCTCCTTCTTTTGTAAGATCTCTAAGAAAGTGAAATCTTACTCTTATGTGTTTGAAACATCTATGTAGAGCTGGATTTTTGGATAGTTTAATAGTTGAAGTATTATCACATATCCTTCTATTTGAGAGTGACCAATCCTCCTCATCCAAACAGCTTGACATGTACAGACACTAGCAACAATAAACTTAGAACTCCTCCCTCTCTATAAAATACACCCTAGTGTACAGTACATTAAAATCTTTTTAACTACTACAAAATGTTGTTGTGTTCGACATATCATAAAACGATTAATCAAACTTACAACAAACATGAGATTAGGACGGGTAACTGTGAGATACATCAGACTTCTTACTAGACTTCTCACTATTTTTTATACAAAGTTACATCTACTTTTGCACCATTTTCATCTTTTCCAATTTCCTGTTCTGGAACAATGGGATTACAAATAGAATTGTAATTCTCTAAGCCAAATCGATTTAAAACTTCAGACGCATACTTTCTTTGACATATAAAAATACCATCTAATCTTTGTATTACCTTTCTTCCAAGGAAAAACTCATTTGACCTAAGTCAGTCATATCAAACTCTTTCTTCATAGAAACTTTAAACTCCTCCAATAATTTTTCGTTATCTCCGGTGAATAAAAGATAATCAACATAAATGCTTACAAAAAGAATTTTACCTCCCTTCCTCTTGATGAAGAGTGTCTGCTCATTGGAGCTGGTTATAGGTGTTGTTTTAATTTGTAGAGAGTCTTTTGGAGTTTGTACACCATCTCTTCACTTTCCTTTTTCTCGTAACCTTTTGGTTGTTTAACAAAACTATCTTATTTGAACTCGCCATATATAAATGCTGATTTGACATCTAACTGACAGAGTTTCCAACCTTTTTGGGCTACAAAAGCAATGGTCATTCTCACAGTATCCATTCTAGCCACAAGTGCGTACACTTCCGTATAACCTTTTACCACCAATCTTGCTTTGTATTTATCAACTTCTCCTGTCTCATTTAGCTTGGTCTTATAAATTCATCTCACTCCTATTTTCTTTGCTCCATTTGGTAGAACCACCAAGTGCCATGTTTAATTTTTTTTCAATGGATTTGATTTCTTCATCCATAGCCGATCTCCATTGTGGGCTTTTGACAGCTTCCTCAAAATTCATAGGATCTGAAATCATCAAGAATATCGTATGTTCTTTATTCTCTTGAGATAAGCCTTCACCAAAATTATAATATGCTAACCATACAGGTGGATGTCGATTTCTCCCCTCCCTTATTGTCAAATTTGGTGCAACAGTTACTAGAAAATTGTTTTTAGCAACTGGTTCAATTGTTTCAACAACTGGTCTAGTTGTTTCCTCCATGATTTCTCCTTCTTCGTTTTCAGCAACTGGTTCAATTGTTTCAGCAACCGGTTCAATAGTTTCCTCCGTGATTTCTCCTTCTTCAGTTGTGTTCTCATTAATTTCAATATTTTCCCCAGTCCAATTTTGTTTTACCTTCAAAAATTTTCCAACCTCATTCACGATCTTCCTTAAAAGCTACATTATGACTTATTATAATTTTATTTGTAGTTGGATCAAACATTTTATAACCTTTGGATTTGCTGCTAACTCCAAATAAAACACATGTTACACTTTCATTTTTAAGTTTGCTTTTCTTGCCTCTGGAATATGAACATGTCCCACACATCCAAAAACTCTAAAATAATCTACTGATGATTTCTCTCTGTTCCAAGCCTCTTCTAGTGTCATGTCTTTTACTGCAAAAATGGGTGATCGATACAAAATGTGAATCGTCCACCTAACTGCTTCAAACTAGAAATTTTTAGGTACTTTCTTCTCTATCAGTATAGCCTTACCAAGTTCATCACGGTGCGATCTTTGCATTTGGCCACTCCACTTTGCTGTGGGGTATAGATTATGGTCAATTGTCTCTTCACTCCATGCATCGAATTCGAGTTGAATTGTCCTCCTCGATCTGTCCTTAAACAATTTATAGGCCTACTAATTTCCTTTTCCACCGTTATCTTGAAACATTTGAAATGATAAATGTTTATGATTTTTCTACCAAAAAGAAAATAACTTCTTTTCTTCAAAAAAATCATCTATAAAGCACAACAAATACTTTTTATGGCTACTTGAAGCGGGTGAAATTGGGCCACATACTCTATATGAACAAGACCCAATTTTTTAGTTTCTCTCCATTTACACTTTTTTGGAAATGGAGTCCGACGTTGCTTGCCTTTCATACATGCGTCACAGGTGGTGTTTAGAGCTACAATTTGCAGCAATTTTTTCAAGGTGCACAAACGTTTATAGCCTAGATGACCATAACGATGGTGCTAAAGTGTTGACTGGTCCATATTTGAAACTTGGAGACATCTTCCTTCATTTGTTGTGACAGATGGTTCAGCAAGCAAAATGAACAACCGATTTGCACTCACTAATTGACTCTGTCATTTTTTTTTCTTTCTATGGATGATAAATGCAACATACACCATCTTTGAACAACACTACTACTTTTTCTTGTAGTTGTTCAATTCTCAAGAGATTATTTTTAAGTTCAAGTACCCAATATACATTAATAATAGTGTAACGAACCCCATGTAAAGTTAATTTCACTGCACCCTTTCCAGTAGCTTTCATATTTGTATTATTTTCAAGCTTGACAGTGTGGGAAAAGGTCTAGTCTAATCTTGAAAACATACCTTCATTTGCACACATAGTTTGAGCAACTAGAATCCAAGAACCAAGCATCACTTCTTTTTGCTTCATGTCTTTCCATATGAGCCATTAACAACATTTCATCCTCTTCTTCTAGCTTTGCATAATTCAATTCCTTATTCATCTATGGACATTCATATTGATAATGACCTAAGTCATGACACCTATAACATTCAACAGTTGCTTTGTTGAAAGATCAAATGCTTTACTTGGTAATTTTTTAGTCTAGTATCATCAAGATGACCCCTTTGTGCCTAGGTCATCATTGTTCCTTGCACTGGTTCTGAGAAACTAATCTCTACCACACTCCATAGACTATTTGCTCTAAGCAAATTTTCCATCAACTCACTTCAGTGATCATAGTGACCATCAAAGTGAGGGCTCTTTGTTAAAGTTTTGTCTTCACTCATACTTTTTGTATTTGATCACTAGAAAATTTCTACTCTACAAAGCTAGTGGTGGGTCTAATACCAATTGTAAGGTTTTGATAGAAGAATGACCAAGTCAGAAACATATACAATTCAAGTTTCAAGTGATGATATTATTGAGTACTGAACTTGGCTTTTATAGCCTTACAAATAACAAGAGAAATAGAATAATCAAATTCTTCTAACACGATGTCAATCCCCCACTTCTCAGTTTTAAACGAGGTGGGACAACTTCTTTTTTTTTTTTTTTTTTTTTGGTTATTACATTATACACGTCTAAAAGGAACTTTTGTCCTTGAGAGTGTCTTAATCTTGGAATTACTCGGGGTATTTCTCCCTCATATCTTCATTTTTTAATTTTTTTTTTATTTTTTTTTTACATAGTTTCATCTACTTGATGGTTTTATAAAGACCATTTTCCTAGTACAGAAGACCTTCATTTCTTGGGCTAACATTCTTATTGGTCTTTTCTTGTAACTTGGTCATTGCCTTCCTGTAAGGACTCGTAATCTACAACGTGAGTCAAATCATCAAAATTAAGGGCAAGGAAAATAATCTCATGTTCCTTTCATAAATATGAAGTAGGATGCTTACTTTTTGAGTTGCCTTAGTACTGTAACTAGTTATCTCTTCGTAACATCATTAAACTTTACTAACCCTCATATATCATCCAACTATCTTTATACTATGGCTGAGGCCAGCCATTTCCTTAACTTCTGAAAACGCTTGATATTCAATACATTGCCACGTGGGCCAATTCTTTCCTCTTAATGACCAAAACTACTGCGCTCTTTGAACAAATGGTGAGGAGTGTGAAGTCTTGGCTTAGTAGTTCATGTGTCTATTACTCGATCTACTTCAAATTTGCTAAACTTTCTTCTCCATACTCTTAAAAATTGCAAGCATATTCAAGGTTCAATTTTTTTTTTTTTTTTTATTTATTGAAAACAACATCTCGTGTTGATATTAATGTTGGAATAACTTATATATAATATTCAACTTTTTTCAAGGTGGCTTGTTTTCTTCCTTTAACTAGATCATAACTTGATTAGTCTTTTTATGTATTACTTTATCCTTCCAATCACACCCACACCTTGATAAAGTATCCAACAATTAGTCACTTTGCCTATACAACAATCATAGTGTATATACATCCCCAATAGGAGGGTTATTTCCTCCAATATCTTTGTAACATTAAGGAGGGACTTAACGAAACTCTCCTCTAAGACTAATATTGCATAAGTATAATGGATATTTTTGTATGCAGTACAACTCAAGATACTTACAAATCAGTTTTTTTTTTTTTTTTTTTTTACATCTTGTCACTTATATTCATATAAACCTTGATTTCTTATAAAGAGTTTTTAGGGGTAGTTTTGTCATTTTCCTTAGAGTTCATAGGTCCGACGTCGTCTTCTCCTTGATGATGTTGAATGCCACGTTTTTAGACAACGTCAACCGGATCAATCATAAGGCCTCATGATCCTTGAGCTTCCATTGCTCTGTGGTCATGGTATCCGACTTTACCCCCAATAAGGGTTCGTGAAGATCTTTCTGGTATGGATAATCCTCAATTTGCATCTTTCAGAAACCGAAATCGAATCCATCAAACTTCTCAGTTTCACTTTTTGAGCTTTCCATCTTCACAGATCATGGTGAATCTTGTCTAGCTCGGATACCAGTTGTTAGAATCACACAACAACGCACACATTCGATCAAGATAAACACAAAAAAATAGGAGAGAGAAAATGCAACGAGGAATATTGGCTAAAGGATTTGTATTGATGAGTTCAGGCATGTATACCAAGAAAGAATACAAAAAGAAAAATACATTTTGAAATCAATTCCTATATGGTTTCCGTTTACTGTATAGAGCTTTAACAAATATAACCACCTACTGTATATAAATATTTATTATGTATATCTCAACCAGATTTTTAATATAAATAGTTAGCAAGCTCCATATTCCAACAACCCCTTTTAATATCTATAGTAGATTATAAGATATTGTGTTTGTCAAGCTTCCCTGGTCCTTTTGATTTGAAACTACTTGTTAGTATATATTGGCACATTCCTTTCCATCTCTATGGCCATAATATTGCGTATTTTAACTATGTTCGAGACGTCTAACTAAAACATCTAACCTTTCTTATCGAAATCATTTTCATGCATATACTTGTTTAATAGTTTACTAAACTATAACTCTCCATTCACGATGCAAACCTTGCTAAATTTAAACACCATCAATACATCAATTAACATTCATATTCCATGCAAGGTAAATCATATCATATTTAATATTGTATTTAACATACTAAGTAAATTATAATATCGTCAATAATGTTTAAAATTCAATTATGAGTTATATTTGATAATGTCCATGCAGTAACAACATATGTAATCAACGACATTTTCTTTTCTTATCTTACACATTACATACCTGATGGTGACGGGGCATCAGCGGTGAGGCCATGGAATATGTCAAGTCTACAGAATCTATAACCTAGCTCTGATACCAACTGTAACAGCCCAAATCTACTGTTAGCAAATATTGTCCGTCTTAAAAAAATTAAAAATAACATTAGTAAGTAATTAATTTATTCATTGTGCTAAACTGTTATTAAAAAGTTACATGGATTACCTTTTCAGCATATTTAAGTTTTCTAATTAGTGGTCTAAGGGTTTTGGCCAAAATCAAGTTCAAATCATTCACTCGTTTCATAAAATTGGATTGCGTATCCCGGTTATAGCTCGAGTTCTCTGCTTGATTTATTTCTCAAATTGCTACCAGTGATAGACATCATTCCACACAGGTAAGTATTGATGAAGATCCCTGGGTGTTTTGACCGACATTTACCTATTTTCTCTATTTATGCATATTATAAATTTCAGACTCATATGTAAGACTTGCTCTCGATCAAATTGACATGTCTACTAGACGCTCTAGCAGTCTGATATAGCTCAGAGTTAAACGGTTAGGAATGCTCATATCCCTAATTTAGCATCAAGTGTGTTAACATTTAGTAGACTGATGGGCGACATGCCCTTCCAACATATCATTCTTCCAACTAAAAGTGTACGTGAGGCTTAGTCATTACTAGAGTTCATTTATCGAATTCCTAATGATTCTTACATTGTACTATCATAACTAGAATATTTTTCATACATATTAAATCACGTGATAGGATCATAAGGATAAACTAGAGACACACAACATGCATCACAGTCACAAATACCTAGCTTGCTCGTATTATACTCAAGCGAACATACTCATTGATCATTAGGTCATGCTACTAATATTCAATCAATGTAACTACGTCCCTAGTCACATGATTGACATACTTGACACATATAACAAATTAAAAATTGTTTAGAAGGTTCGATACGCTACTTACTTGTATTGCTAAATCCTTTTCTCGTGAAAATGTTCCTAATTTGTCAACTAGTTCACAATACCCTCATATTAAACCGGAGCAAGCCACATGCTCTCACGTGCCCTCACGTGCTTGCCACACGCTTTCCACTCTCAGCCACGCGTGTCCATGGACATTCAACTTCGAGCAACATATGTCTTCTAGATTTTTTGTAATTCTCATTATGTCCCTCAGCTCGATTCTCATTCTATGGTGGTTAACTCTTTTTGGATTGGTATGACAACCTATAGGGGTGAAATGATTAAAAAAAATTATATATATATATATATATTTAAGTTCGTTTAATTTTTCTAATTATCAAACTTTTTAAAAATAATTCAAAATGACAACTAATACAAGTATATAACAAAGTAATTCAATTCAAAATAAAAAAAAAATTACAAAAATCTTAGAAATCACACTAATAATTTCAAAATGAAAAATGATACAGATAAAGAAAGTAACACCAATTTTAGAGTGGTTTAGTCAAATTCGACCTACTCTACTCTCTCAGTGCCTCCTAGAAATTTGAATAGACACCTTCTCGATTCTGTCCACAGATCACAGCAACACTACTGCAACACTCTTTTTACGAGTTTACGAGCAGACTCAATCTTTTCCACAACTAAAGATCAAACTGATACAAATGTTGAAAATTTAAAAATTACAACACAACTCTCTTGCATCATAGATTTATGATTTGAATACTCGCACTATTTTTACTATACAATAGAAATCTCTCTCAAAAATGAGATGAAGAGAAACAAAAATTAGAAGCTTAGACAGACAATAGACAACAGACTTTAGAAAAAAAAAATGAAAGAACGGTAGAAAATTTGTGTTGAGTACGGAGAAGAGGATGTGTGTTCAACTAGAAAGAGGAGTATCAAAAATCAGGGCCAAATTGGAAAAGTTTTTTTTTATTTTTTATTTTTTATTTTATTTTTTTATTTTAGTTTAAAATAATAAAAAAATAATGATGTTGATGACCAACGTCATAAATTTGAAAAATTTTCATTTTTAAAATAATAATAATAGTAATAATGACTCATGGTCATAAGTAAGTTTAAATTTATTTATTTTAAAATTTCAATTATAATATTATATATAATTGTTTTATTTTAAAAACAACTAAAAAAAGTCATTGATAAGACTCCATATGTAAGGACTGGGGTGACTCGTTGACTCTAAAAAGACAGAGTAAGTTTTTTCCGAAATATAAAAAATGATATTTAAATCATAACATTCACTAAAACAAAATAGTGTTTGTATATAAGTAATTAAAACATGACATAATAGTGTTTGTATATAAGTAATTAAAACATGACATAACAATTAAAACACAAAGAAAGAAAGAAACATAAAACATTTTAAAACAAAGGGTCGAAGACAATGGGTGAGGCTTGTTAATGGCACCTACTCTAGAGTCCGCTCCTAACCTTGACCATTTCTTTAGTACCTGAAAAAAAAATGGAGACTAAGGAATAAGTATAAAGACTCAATAAGTAGCCTACTTGTAGGCTCTTAGTAGTCTCTTAATCGTGTCCTTGATATGCTAGGGTACCACACTATTTCTTTTCTTGTTTTTGTTCGTGTTGTTAGTACTTAGGTCCTCTAGTTATTTTTCTTGATTTGGGGTTCTTATCATGATCTATCTTGAGGACCTTGGTCCTTGGATTTTGAATCCTTGGTTACCCTCGAAGGCCTTAGTACTATGGTTCTTGGTCCTTGGTTCTTGTCCTTAGAACTAGAATCTTGATCTATGTTCTAGTCCTTGATCGTTGTCTTGTTCTTGGTATTTTCTAGTCCATGTTCTAGTTCTTGATCCATGTTCTAGGTTCTTGTTCTATTCTTGGTTCGTTCTCCGAGAAGACACTTCCTCTAGGGTTTACGGTACTAGTCATGAACCCGATAACTTGTGTCTAAGGTTTCATGCGTTCCAAGTGAAATAGTCTTAACCTATGTCCAAGACTTCATGTGTTCCAAGCGACGTAGTCTAAACCCGCATCTTAGGGCTTGTCCTTCGATACAGTCTGAAAAGCTATATCCAAGGCTTCGTGCGTTCCAAGCGGCATAGTCTGAAAATCTACATCCAAAGCTTCTTATGTTCCAAACGATGTAATCTAATCCTGCACCTAGGGCTTGTCCTATGATACGGCCTGAATACCTATGCCCAAGGCTTCATATGTTCAAAGCAACATAGTCTAAATACTTACACTCAAGGCTTCATGCGTTCCAAGCAGCGTAGTCTGAGTCATGAACATGCTTTACCGTGGGAGGTCTTAGAAGCTTTGATATGAACCAAGAGACATCAATCATACAATATACTTCAATGAAGATGTGAAGAAAAGGTTGTCAAAATTATCAAAAGATGTTTCAATTCATGCTACATTGAAGAAGAATAAAGTTTGATTGTTGTAAATTTTGCGTGGGTTACAATTTAGAGTAATTTAGAGTTATTGTATTTTAAGACTTTTTATTTAATTTCGGTTACATTTACATAATGGCTAATTATGGCCATAAAGTGTGAATGTTACAACTTTTGGAATGCCTTTAATAGTTTCATTTTGAGGCTATATAAAGCCATCTATGTTGTATTTGTAATCAGACTTAGAAGATATATCAAAAGAAGCATTTGTGCTTTTCTTTAGCCAATGGCTAAGTTTCTTTGCAACTCTATGTAGTTTAGGTTGCATGTAGAATCATTCAAGCTCGACATGATCAATCTTGCTTGTGGAGTGATTCGAATCTCAATCAAGTGTTCTTGTCTTGAGATATTTGATCAACAAGAATCATTGAAGCTAGACATGATCGATCTTGCTTCTGGAGTGATTCGAATCTCAAACAAAGTGTTCTTGGCTTGAGATATTCGATCAACAAGGTAATCCGAATCTTATTCCCCTTGTATTGATTCCTTATCTTATCATTTGGTATCAGAGCTTCAGGCTCAAGATCGGATATATGTTTCCTTTGCGTTTCTTCTCAATTTGATTTTTATTTATTTTCATCTTTTTAGTTTTTAATCGACCCAAAGTTCAAAATTCAATCTTTGCTCTATTTAAAATTTTGAGAGGTGAGAATGAGAGCTTCATTTGTGTAAATGAGTGCAAACAGAGTGGCCTAAAATTCCTTGAGTGTATACACGTGAGAGAGTGTTGTGAGGTCCTTTGTATTTCCATAACTTATTTTTTGCAGCAAAGTTTCACAAATAGATTCGAGGACGAATCCTCTTGAAGAAGTGGAGAATGATATGAACCAAGAGACATCAATCATACAATATACTTCAATGAAGATGTGAAGAAAAGGTTGTCAAAATTATCAAAAGATGTTTCAATTCATGCTACATTGAAGAAGAATAAAGTTTGATTGTTGTAAATTTTGCGTGGGTTACAATTTAGAGTAATTTAGAGTTATTGTATTTTAAGACATTTTATTTACTTTAGGTTACATTTACATAATGGCTAATTATGGTCATTAAGTATGAATGTTACTGAATGCCTTTAATAGTTTCATTTTGAGGCTATATAAAGCCATGTATGTTATATTTGTAAGTAGACTTGGAAAATAGAGTAAAAAAGCATTTGTGCTTTTTTCTTTAGCCAATGGCTAAGTTTCTTTGCAACTCTATGTAGTTTAGGTTGCATGTAGAATCATTCAAGCTTGACATTATCAACCTTGCTTGTGAAGTGATTCGAATCTCAAACAAGTGTTTGAGATATTTGATCAACAAGAATCATTCAAGCTAGACATGATCGATCTTGCTTGTGGAGTGATTCGAATCTCAATCAAGTTTTCTTGTCTTGAGATATTCGATCAACAAGGTAATCCGAATATTATTTCCCTTGTAGTTGATTCCTTATCTTATCATTTGGTATCAGAGCTTCAAGCTCAAGATCGGATATATGTTTCTTTTGCGTTTCTTCTCAATTTTATTTTTATTTATTTTTATCTTTTTAGTTTTTAATCGACCCAGAGTTCAAAATTCAATCTTTGCTCTATTTACAATTTTGAAAGGTGAGAATGAGAGCTTCATTTGTGTAAACGTGTGTAAAAAGAGTGGCCCAAAATTCCTTGAGTGTATACTCATGAGAGAGTGTTGGGAGGTCCTTCGTATTTTCATAACTTATTTTTTGCAACAAAATTTCACAAATAGATTCGAGGACGAATCCTCTTGAAGAAGTGGAGAATGATATGAACCAAGAGACATCAATCATACAATATACTTCAATGAAGATGTGAAGAAAAGGTTGTCAAAATTATCAAAAGATGTTTCAATTCATGCTACATCGAAGAAGAATAAAGTTTGATTGTTGTAAATTTTGGATGGGTTATAATTTAGAGTTATTGTATTTTAAGACTTTTTATTTAATTTCGGTTACATTTACATAATGGCTAATTATGGCCATAAAGTGTGAATGTTACAACTTTTGGAATGCCTTTAATAGTTTCATTTTGAGGCTATATAAAGCCATCTATGTTGTATTTGTAATAAGACTTAGAAGATATATCAAAAGAAGCATTTGTGCTTTTTTCTTTAGCCAATGGCTAAGTTTCTTTGCAACTCTATGTAGTTTAGGTTGCATGTAGAATCATTCAAGCTTGACATGATCAATCTTGCTTGTGGAGTGATTCGAATCTCAAACAAGTGTTCTTGTCTTGAGATATTTGATCAACAAGAATCATTGAAGCTAGACATGATCGATCTTGCTTCTGGAGTGATTCGAATCTCAAACAAAGTGTTCTTGGCTTGAGATATTCGATCAACAAGGTAATCCGAATCTTATTCCCCTTGTATTGATTCCTTATCTTATCATTTGGTATCAGAGCTTCAGGCTCAAGATCGGATATATGTTTCTTTTGCGTTTCTTCTCAATTTTATTTTTATTTATTTTTATCTTTTTAGTTTTTAATCGACCCAGAGTTCAAAATTCAATCTTTGCTCTATTTACAATTTTGAAAGGTGAGAATGAGAGCTTCATTTGTGTAAATGAGTGCAAACAGAGTGGCCTAAAATTCCTTGAGTGTATACACGTGAGAGAGTGTTGTGAGGTCCTTCGTATTTTCATAACTTATTTTTTGCAACAAAATTTCACAAATAGATTCGAGGACGAATCCTCTTGAAGAAGTGGAGAATGATATGAACCAAGAGACATCAATCATACAATATACTTCAATGAAGATGTGAAGAAAAGGTTGTCAAAATTATCAAAAGATGTTTCAATTCATGCTACATCGAAGAAGAATAAAGTTTGATTGTTGTAAATTTTGGATGAGTTACAATTTAGAGTAATTTAGAGTTATTGTATTTCAAGACATTTTATTTACTTTAAGTTACATTTACATAATGGCTAATTATGGTCATTAAGTATGAATGTTACGGAATGCCTTTAATAGTTTCATTTTGAGGCTATATAAAGCCATGTATGTTATATTTGTAAGTAGACTTGGAAAATATAGTAAAAAAGCATTTGTGCTTTTTCTTTAGCCAATGGCTAAGTTTCTTTGCAACTGTATGTAGTTTAGGTTGCATGTAGAATCATTCAAGCTTGACATGATCAACCTTGCTTGTGGAGTGATTCGAATTTCAAACTAGTGTTTGAGATATTTGATCAATAAGAATCATTCAAGCTAGACATGATCGATCTTGCTTGTGGAGTGATTCGAATCTCAATCAAGTTTTCTTGTCTTGAGATATTCGATCAACAAGGTAATCCTAAGCTTATTCCCCTTGTATTGATTCCTTATCTTATCAAGCTTTCTCGAGTTTTTAAGTTTTAGGACCTTGGTCTCTTATCCTTGAGTTGTATCTAGCATTCTTTTTACCTTGGTAGTTGTAGAGCTTGTGCAGTATTGTTATTGGTTCTCAATCTTGTAAGTTTCTAAGGTTCATAATTCCTTGAGGCATAAGTTATAACATGCATTCGTAAACATATGAATCCATCATAATAACAAGCATGAGTTGTTCTACAAAGCCATATTTTCATAATGAAATCGTTAGAGTGTTCTAGAAGGGTCATGAATCTTGAGGTGTTTCCTTTAGGCATTTCTTGGGTCCTAACTTGGTTTAGGTTTCAAGCATGCTCTAATAATCATGAACTCTTGAACATACCTTCTTGTCCTTTGAATAGGCCTTATAAGAAGTAGCAAATCATTTGGAGCACATACAGACCTTGAACTATCATAAGTAGTCCTAGGGGCATTTTAGTCATTTTACCCCCAAATTTTTGGTTTCGCTACTTAATGAGTTTCATGGCTTTCAAACTTCACCATATCATCAATTATTATAAAATAATATCTACTATAGAGTTTCATATCATTTGAAGGTCATCTAGGTCTTGAACCGAAGGTAAATTACATTGGGGCATTATGGTCATTTTACACTATTTCTTAGTTTACCTACTTATCCGTATCCAATGACAACAAAATTTCATATATAACTTTAAAATGCTATAATATACATAATTAAAATCTCAAGGGCAACAGAGTTCATCTAGTGGGTTATTTTCATGTTACTTAAATCTCGAGAAAATTGATCGGTTCAGGGCCTTAACTCAAGGTTCTTTGAGTTTTTCTTTCATGTATCCTTAATTCATATTTGGTTTAGGGTTCATATGGAAATCCAAGCGATTCCTATAAGTATTTATTAATATTTTCATGTATCCTTAATTCATATTTGGTTTAGGGTTCATATGGGAATCCAAGCGATTCCTACAAGTATTTATTAATATTTTCCTGTATCCTTAATTCATATTTGGTTTAGGGTTCATATGGAAATCCAAGCGATTCCTACAAGTATTTATTAAGAAATTTCCAAGGTGGCTACTTACCTCGTCCTTGACATTTAGGGCTTCCAACTTTTGATATTCGAATTACTTCAAATTTCATTCCACAGACTCCTTATCGTGTCTAGTTCCTATAATTCCAAAAATTTTCATGAGAACCAATTTAGAAGGAGGTTAAAATTAAGAAAAACCAAGGAAAGATCAGATTTTGGGTTGACATTGCTGGTCAGTTGAACCGGCCACATCATCGTCTTTTTCCTCTGGACAGGAAGAAGACGCACAATTTTACGTGCGTTGCCATCTGAAACTCGACCTTAATAGCACCATTCACAGCATTTCTCCCCTTGATTTCCTCATGAAACTTAAAAATGGTGTTACAGGGAAGAGCTAGGGATTGGTTTCATACATTCTCACGGATTGTGACCTAAGATATTTGCCTCCAAAGTTCGTCCAAAATCAATTCTCGCTAGAACAAAAACAGAGGATTTCTTATTGGGCAGCCGATTCTAGGGTTTTCAAGGCCCAATTTCTTCATAAAACCTCTTCCTTATTCTTCCCTCAAGCTAAAGGAATTGGTTTGGAGGAACGAATTTGAGTGAGGGACCTTACTTTTTAGAAATTATTCTTGGGTGCAAGTTACCCAAAACACCAGATTTTCGTTCTCTTGGACAACCTGTTCTACGATGTTTCAGCTCTCAATTCCTTCATCAAAGATACTTAACTTGATCTTCTAAAGCTTAAGGAATTCACAATTTGAAGGAAAAGGGACCGTATATAGGAAATCGACACTTACCCCAATTTGAACCCGGAATTGATTTCCTTCAATTGGGTAAGTTCCTAAGGTTATTTCTGTTCATAGTCTTCTATGAAAACATTCCTTAGAGGTGCAGGAATTGATTGAGATTGTTCTTGCTCGACGCATTATCGTGTATCCTCAGATTTGATTTTTCAAATTTTCCTTGAAGTTCTTTAATTGCGGATTGGATTGGGGGAATGGTTTCTAGGCACTTAGCACTTGATTTCTTCATTGAACTTGTGGGTAATCTTGCTTAGATACTGTAGGAATAAGTATGATGAGAAATGGTGGAGAATGGCTCTCGAATTTGGAAGAAACCCGAGAATAGGAGAACCAAAATTTAAACGTTTATTGCTTACAACTAGGAGCTCGACCTTGCTCGATTCTTATTCCATACTATTGCCCAAACTTTAGACTTTATAGGAGAAACTACCACCGAAGTTGAAACCTCCAGAATCTTCATGATTTGGAGATTGAATTTTTTAGATAACCCATCGAAAATATCCTCTTCGATCAGTGAGCTACCGACTTCCCATTTGAATTCTAACCATTGGATTTGATGATTTATGAACGTTCTAAATCGTGTTCAATTTTGGAGGAGATCCAATGATTGGATTTTGAGATTCGAAAGATTTTATGGAGGTTCTGATTTTGAGCAGAATGACATATCCATAATTATCCATAATTTCAGGGGTATTTTTGTAATTTGTCACTTTTTGAATATTTTTTTTATTATTATTCTCGAAAAATCCATAATTTTTCTAAAAAAGTTTAATCCCTTGGAGTCATTTTTCCCTTATGGAGCATCTTGAAACTCCTTCTAGATAAGGAATTAATAATACAGAAAGTTTCTTAAAAATTGAAAAAAATGACCTTTTCATCCTTTTCACTCACTTTTTCCTTTAAATGCATTAACTCCTTAAAATTACTTGTTTGGGTATAGAAATGACTTACTTAAGACCCTTGTCCTTGCTTAGATCCCTTAATTTCTTTCCTTGAAACTTTTAGTCTTACATGGGGGCTTATTCTTATGGGAGCTAATTTCCTTAATTTTTTGGATGTTACACCATATGTCATAGTTTGATTGGAACATGATGTCAACTCATCTATCTGGAGTATTTTCTACTCCATTTTATTTTGGCTTTTAACGTTTTCATTTTAGTAATAATTTGAGTGATTCAAAAGGTGTTGGAATCATTATTCCAAGCAACCCTTTAGAGACTTCATGACATTGAAGTTATTAGTAGAAGCACGAAAAAAGTTGAAATAATTCGAATATTAAAAAATTGATAATAGAGGTCCTGAACATCAACACGTTGAGATAAGTAGTCATCTTAGACTTTTCTAAAGAAATACTCATAGAATTCATGAAATTTAATATGCACCTTAGATTGAGTGGAAACTACAGGAATGTGAAAGAAATGAACCAAGAAACATGAGTTAAAAGACTTATACCAAACATTTTTCTCGAAAATAAAAAAAGTTAAAATTATCTATTAAACAAACTCGATCGCCCATAAACTTTTAATTCTAGACATAATATTCTATATTAAGGTCATATATGAAATTTGGTTGTCATTAGATAAGATTAAATAGCTAAACAAAGTATCGATGAAAAATGACTATAATGTCCCTATGGTAAACTACCTTCGGTTGATGACCCAAAAGACCACCAAATGTTGTGAAACCTTATCAAAAGTCTTATTTTGTGACCTTTGAAGATAGTTTAAAGTTTTAAAATTATTGGATCATGTTGGAAACTTGAACCAAGTTGAAGGTGGTAAATGACGAAAATGCCCCTACATGAATTGATTTAATAAAACCAAATGGACTTCAAATGACATAAGATTTTATACCACCTATTTTTAAATATATAAGAGATTAGGCAAGATTTTTAAGTCATTGGAATATGTTAAGCTGGAGGATCAAAGATTAAAGTTAAAATGACTAAAATACCCCTAAGATAACTATGAGCAATTTCAAGGTACAAGCCCTCTCTAACTAACTCAAGATTTTAATAAAGGTCTATATATAAGGACATCAAATTTTACCTATAATTTTAAGAATTTTAAATAATTTTTAAAAACTAAACTAAGTTAGGAGTATAAGTTATGGCTTAAGACTAAATACTCTCATGGATAACCCTAAGATTTATATATGTAAATAAATCCAAAGTATCTAAGAAACTAATATGACTTGTGCTCGTTGTAGGGCCTTGAATATTATCAAGAATCATGGTATGTTATAAGTTTCATGTCACGCTTAAGGTTAGCCCTTAATTTTCAAGGAATTATGAGGCTCTCCTAAGTTAAGATGAGTAGGTTGTTCTTGATTTTAACGTAATCAAAATGCTACCCCATATAAGTTTTAGGATATTCATTGGTTTTTAAGTAACTAGAAGACTACCATAACTCAAGACGAGCTTAAGGTTAGCTCTTGATTTTCAAGTAATCAGGATGCTACCTTAGATAAAATTTAGTATGACCCTTGGTTTTCAAGCAACTAGGAAATTACCCTAACTCAAGATGAACTTAAGGTTAGCCCTTGATTTTCTAGTAAGTATGATACTACCTCATGATAAGCTTTAGGGTTAGCCCTCGTTTTCAAGTAACTCGAAGATTACTCAAACCCAAGATGAGCTTAAGGTTAGCACTTGATTGTCAAGTAATGGGGATGCTACCTCAGGAAAGTTTTATGATAGACCTTAGTTTTCAAGCAATTAGGAGGCTATTCTAACTCATGATAAGTTCAAGGGTGACACTTGATTTAATTGGTCGGGATGTTACCTCATGATAAGTTTTAAGATAGCCTTTGATTTTCAATCAACTAGGAGACCACCCTAACTAAAGATGAACTCTATATCAGCTCTTAATTTTAAAGTAATCAGGATGCTTTCCTAAGATGAGTTTTAGGTAGCTTTTGATTTAAATTAGTTAATATGCTTCCTTCAGATCATGAAGCAAGATAAGAAAGTTTACCACACACTCATGCCTTAAGATAGCACTACCCAAACTCAAAGTATACAAAGGCATGAAGTTTGCTCGGTACCACTCAAGAAACAAGAATCAAAGACAAAACTCAAGAATAAAGACTAAGGACAAGGACAAGAATAGGACTAAAAGTAAGTGCGGTACCCAACATACCTTAAGAACACGATTAAGAGCCTAAAAATAGGCTACTTACTAAATGTTTGTACTCATTCCTATTCTTTCATAATTTTCGATCACAATATGAAAATGGCAGAGGATGGAAGCGAATCTAGAGCAAGAACCACATATTTTTTTGTTTATAAATATCTCAAATGTGTTCTTTATTTTATTTTTTTTATTTTTGTCTAAACTTTGAGTGTTTAAACTCTATTTTGATATTATATCTATTTCCAAGTCACGACCCGTATTTGAGAAATCCTCAAAAATCAGGTCTTGATATAAATAGTGACATTAGATTCATGCTTGCTCTAAAGTCACATAGTGTTTGACCTAGCTTATTCCCTCAAATTGATACATGAATTGTGAATAAGCCTAGGTCTTTCCCCTTTAGTGCGAACTTGTTTTCAATATTGCCATACACTGTTCGTTCAATGTTACCAAACTTGTTTCAATTGGTGAGCATATCCTTCATGAACTTCGACAATAGGGTTAGGTCAATTGACAATCTAACCCACCCTAAGGAGGCATATATTAGAAACACAAGGCACAGACCCCTACCTCTGCAAAGTTTTACAACAAGCAGACTGTCCAGAAGAGTTTTCTATGTTAATAGACAAGGATTTGTTATGAAAAGGACGACTATGCATCCCTAAGGACTTATTCAAGGAGTTGTTCGTGAAGGCCCACAACTAGGATTACTCTATCCCCTAGAAGTACTAAGATGTACCCGGACTTAAAGTCCTACTATTGATGATAAGGGATGAAGTAGTAAATTTTTAATATGTAATTCAAAGTTTGACTTGCTAACAAATCAAGGCACCGAGGACCACCCATTAGGGCACTTGCGCAACCTTAAGTGTTTCTCAAGGAAAGTGGGAGGAAATTACTATGGACTTCATCTCACGGTTGCCAAAGACGAAGGAAGAAAGAGTCATGTGGGTCATCGTGGCCGGATAACCAAGTATGTCAATTCATACCAAGAAAGACAGTATATTCATTTGATAAGTTTGCCCAACAATACATGCAAGCAATGGTAGGCCCAACTATATCTATATTGTTAGAATGAGACACAAGATTTACGTCTTGCTTCTGAATGAGCCTATAGAAAGCACTAGGGACGCTACTAAGGTTCATATGGCCTTCACCCTCAGATGGATAGTCAAAGGGAAAGACTTAATCAAATTCTAAAGGATATATTGAGGGTGAGCAGTCAGATAGTTCGGATGAGTACCTGCAGTTCATAAAGTTTTCTAATAATAATAGTTACTAAGCAACGATAAAAATGGCACTTTATAAAGTACTATAGTCCTGAATAAAGTGAAATCTAGGTTAGTATCAAATTAAGAATGGAAACAGTCGAACGAGAGTCAAAATGGCATAGAAAAGAGTCTCACGCGCCCATGCGCCGGAGAAGATATTCACACCCGCATATGGACCCGCTTGAGGGGGAAAAGGATGCGCGTTGAAGTGTCACCATGTGTACTGGGTTTTATGTTCTAAAACTCATAGCTCGTACATATTTGTAAAAAAGTTATTATTGATGTTTATTTAATAAAGACCGTTATTGAATAAAGTCAATGTTACGCTCATTAATCCAAATCCAAATCCAATAAACTAAGAACACTCTGGCTATAGTATAATTATTTAAACTATATGTGAAGACATAAGAGTGGATCAAGTTCAAGTATATAGTCAAAATGATCTATAGTATAGGGATAAGGCTGAGTACTTTTTCCTTGGGACACTATGGATGTGACCAACTTTTTTATGTGATATGAGATACATCGTTTCTTTTTATGCTCTCTGAAAAATTCACACCATGAGATTCATGCTTGGTCTCGTGTCGTCCTAGGAGCGGCCTCCATTCTAAAGGTATTTGCATGAGTTAGTAACAAGGTGAATAGAGAAAGAATTTATAGTAAGTGGAGAAGGAAGTATATCAATACATCATATGGTCTCCACCACTAGGTTGCACCGTGAGATACCCATGTTTGGCCTACATGTTGCCCTAGAGCAACTACCCATCCGTAGGGTCGTAACATGGGAGTCGGAACAATGCAAACTCCAGAAATGGATAGGATTTCTTAGGTCCATTCCCAACTTCGACTTTTTCATTCGATAGCATTGTTGGGGCCAACCTCTGAGGTTTGGAAATGTTGGGTCACACGTACGAAGAATTACTAAGAGTTAGTATATTCTTAACCAAAGTGGCGATAACTAAAACACTAGGAATAAGAGTTATTATGGGATTAGTGTTTAAGTCAAGGATGTCTTGGTTCAGTGAAGTAGCGATTGACTGCCCCTCGGTAGCAATTGCTCTGACTCACTAGAGTATCGTTGCAAATTAATAATTTTTGGGTACATTATTACATTTGCTAAACCTCTTTGGATTAAATAGAATTTAGTCAATTCACTAATAGAATTTGTTTTATATCTCAGTATGTCAAGCTCAATAGTACAATTACTCACTTCTAAGAAATTAAATAGCGACAATTACACAATTTGGAAATCAAACCTAAACATAGTACTTGTAATTGATGACAAAACATTTGTTTTAACTAAGGAATGTCCTCTAAACCCTGGCTCAAATGCAAACCCAACAATTTGGGATGCATATGAGAGAAAGGATAAGGGAAAAGATAAGCTTCCTATTGACTGCAAATGCAAGGTTCAAAATGCAAATAAAGGAAAATATTTCCATTACAAGGAAAACGGGAACTGGAAAAGAAACTGCCCAAAATACCTTGCAATATGATTTACTAGTTGTAGCATATGTTTAGTAGAGTATGTTCACTCAGCCTGGATACTAGATTCAGGGGCCACTAATCATATTTATTTATTATTATTTTTTTTCCAGGAAACTAGTTCCTGGAAAATGATTGCGAAAGGCGAGATAACACTCAGAGTTGGAACCAGAGAGGTTGTCTCAGCAAGATTAGTAGAAAATTTAAAGTTGTTTTTTTAGAGATAGATTTATTATATTAGATAATGTACTTTTTGTTCCTAGAATGAAAAGAAATATAATATCTATCTTTTGTTTACTAGAACAATTGTATAAACTATCTTTTGAAATCAATAAAGTGTTAATTTCCAAAAGAGGTATTATATTTGTTCTGCAAAATTAGAAAACAACTTATATGTGTTAAAATCGAGCGAAGCAAAAGTTATTTTAAATATCGAGATGTTTAAAATAGCTGAAACTCAAAATAAACGACAAAAGATTTCTTCTAATACCTATCTTTAGCACTTCATTCGATGACCTAGGTAACTCGATCTTAATCCTGAGCTAACTAAAAACTTCTGTTTGTTCAGAATTATCCTTAGATTTGCATGGGTGAGAATGACCCGAGTTTGCCGACTCAATAAGCCTCCCATTTCAGGAGTAAGACTAGGAGAATAGCTGGGGACATAGGGTGCAAGATGGAATTTACTCCCACCCGCTTTTATGGTTAATAGAGAGGTTGTTCCCTTAAGTACTGACTCCAGGTCTTGAACAAGGGGCCTCACCCTCTCATTGGCCCAAGAGGGATTCGGTTTAGTGGTTGGATCACAAACCAATTTTTCATTAGAGGATCAATGGGACTTAAGGAACAAGAAGTAACTTCAGGGGTAAAATGATAAATTGACCCCGCTCTAGTTACGAATAATCTGTGAAGGATCGACTTACTAATCATGGTTATATCAAATGAACACAAATATATCTATAGTGAGGGGGGTGCAACTACTAGGCTATAGTGGAGAGTCCTGGTAGTTAACGAATGTTGATTAACAAGGTTAATGAGTTTAGCCGGTTGATCTTGGATCGTAGGAGCCTATGATCAATAGGTCCATTAGGTTCCCCTGCTAGCTCATATCGGACTAAACCTTAAAACAATGTTACAAGTGAGTTCAAAGTGCTCAAATTCAAATTAGGGAATATGTGCTAAATATATACGATATATTGAACCGCATTTTGTTTTAATTACCAATTAAACAAAGAGAGAAAATTGAAGATATTTAAATAAGATTTAAATATTTTAATTAGGAATAGGAATTCATAATCTGGAATTGATTGGGATTTGCAAATGATTTAATTAAATTGTTTAATTAATTATTTAATATTATTTTAATTTAAAATTAATTGTTGAATTAAAATAGAGAAAGACACCTCAGATAAAAATCCATATTTGAGTGAGTGGAATATTTTGAGTGAGTGGAATATTTGAGTGGATGGAATATTGAGTTTCAATAGACCAAATTTGAGTTTCAAAATTTGATAATTTCAAATTTGCATATGAGCATGCAAATATGACTCTATAAAGGGAGGAATCAAGGTACATGGAAATGTTCTAGAAATTTTTTTTCAGGAAATTCCTGACAAACTCCCTCTTCATATGTAGTAAATCCCTTTCGGTGTTTAGTCAGTCCGAGGAAAACACTAATGGTAGTTTGAAACCAGTTCAAAAACAGAATTAAAACAAGAAAGGAATTTAAACTACGAAAGGTTAATACTCAAACTCCTTTAAGTTTTTAATACTCAAACTCCTTGAGTTTTTAATACTCTTGAACATGCTAACTAATTTACTAAAATTGATGTACTTAGAGTGCATAATATCCAAATTGCTTCTGTATGTGTTATATTAACACCATAAGTGGTGCGAGCTAAATGGTCCACTGAGGCTGAGGGCATGAGTTCAAAATTGGAGGCGCGAGCTGGGAGTCGATTTGTCACACGTTGACGTGTGACACACGCTGACCCGGGTCGGATATTCTTTTCAAGTAGCGCGGGTTAACGAGGATACGACCTTTGATTCCTGTCCGACGCAAGATTTTCTTGATTTTTCTTGACCAATGCACGCGTGACACCTGTCCTTCCTTTCCAGCGAAATGCGACCCTCTCCACCCAACAAGTATCTCTCTATCGTTCGTTTTCTTCCTCTCAGCGCTTCAAGTTAAAAAAATCCATTATTTTCCTCTCTTTTTTTGCATTTTCGTATTTCTTTCTACCTAACTTAGATTAGCATGATTTCTTCCCAAAACTTGTAGAGTTTATATCCATGATGCTTAGGTATTTTTATTGTAATTTATTTCTAAACATAGGCTAATATAACAAAGTCCAAAGTTAGCCAAAAATTAACAGAACTCCTACTCAGATCCTAATTCACTACAATTTCCTTCCCATGTTGTTATGTTATGAGTGCAATCTTTCCTAAATTAACATACTCAAATTTTATATACTAACTTCTAAAATTTCTCAGAGATGCCAAGGAAATAGAGTACAAGTTCAAAAATTTATTTTCGGATTTTCTACGTTTTTCTTATGGTTTTTTATGATTAGAAGGTCAAGAACGCTTCTCCTCTAGGTTTATGTGAAGATTTGGTGGCGATTTCTCCCTCTCTCTCTCACCTTCCTTTCTCTCTATTCCCTTTTTCTTTTCGTTTTTTTTTTCTTTTCTTTAAATTTCCGTAATCTCATTTTATAGGTACCTAACTAAGGAGGACCAAAATGTCCCTCCAGTGTTGACTTTGAACACTTTTCCAATTTTCAAACATTTTTTTTTTGTATTTTATTATTATTATTATTATTTTTTCATTTGTGGGACTTTTACAAGTATTTTTCTCTTCTATATTTTCTTGAAATTTCATCCTTAAAAGCTCTCAATAAAATCTTAAAAGTTTGGGCTCAATATTAAATATCAGGTATTGAATACTTCGTTCGAACTTGAGTGTTACATACATGTTATGTGCATGATATGGCATAAGACTATGTATGATATGAATTATATGAAATTCAACCCCGATACATGCCTTAAAAACTATGTTGTAAAATGATATGATATAAAGGAAAAAACGAAAGGGGTTGTTTTACATGATAATGAATGAAAATTTTGGAATATCATGCATCATTATGTGTTCATGCATCGGGGAATATCCCATTTTTACGATGGTACGGACACGTACATTACAAGACAGGAAAACGATCATTATACCTTATCATAAAGTCTTTTCACATATTTCTTAAAGTTTATACGACATCATTGAAATTTCTTAGTAAATTAAGTTTGAAGAAACCTTTCACACATTAACCAAGTAGTTTCAAATTTGAAGTATTCTTCAAATTCTATCCGGAAAAAAAGTAGACAATTAAAGCTCTTTATTTTGGTTGGTTGGGAGCAACATAATCATGAATGCACATAGTATAAGTTGTACGACAACTATTCCATCTGCCCAACATTAACCAAACGGACCACTCTTAACTCTACCCGCCCATTATGGAACACAAGGGAACATCAACACCAATGTACTCTTAAATCTAAATATCCCTTTCTATACAAATTTTATATTTTTATTATTTCAACTTCAACCATACATACAAATTAAAAAATATCTAATTATTTGCCGTTCGTAGATTGTATTGGATCGAGTTGGGATGTTTTTGGAAACATATGTTAATGGAACAAACATTTAAATCCTCATCCCATGTTTTGAAAACAAAATATAATAATGGTAGAAGTGAATTTACCAATTTAGGATTTAAGCTTTTACTCCTCTCGTGATCCACCCAAGTGTTTTATGGCATGTTGGTTTCTGAAATTGTGTGGCATTATGTCTTATGTGGTAGAAGAACAGAAGAGCAGAAGAAATTGAATCTCTCTCTCTCTCTCTCTCTCTCTCTCTCTCTCTCTCTCTCTCTGGTGTGTGTGGTGTGGGCTCATAATGTCTGTGAAGCAAAGAGAGAAATAATGATTGTGGAAAGGAAGTGATTAAGAAGAGCATGCAGAAAAGTTTTTTTTTGAGTATTGCACAGTGAATAGATAACAGTTCAGGTTTGCTCTTCTGCACCAAATTCCATGATTCCACCTCTCTCTCTCTCCTCTCTGCAAATTAATTCCTCTCTTTTACCGTTTTTACCTTCTTTTTTTTTTATTATTATTATTATTTACTTTAAACTCTCAATGCTTCATCTTATTTTCACTTACCAATTCAATTCTAGTATAATTCTCACCATACCATCCCATTTTCCATGTAAAGACGAAAACAAATAAAATAAAATAAAACTAAAAATACGATAAAATTGGTGTAATTTTAAACCAAATGAAATCTAATATAAGGATGTGTTGTTTAAGTTTACTACTAATAGAGAATAGATTCAGAGTTACAATTTCAAATAGAACATAAAACACCTAAAATATATGGTCAAGATTGACACATTGGGAACACATCTTTCTGGACGGGCAGTAAGTATACTCAATAAGCAGCCTACTCGTAGGTTTTCATCGCATACAATTCCTAGTATATTACTATATGCTTTTTTCTGTGCTTTAGGAAGTTTAGCTCTAGATCTAGAGTTATTTGAGCCTTTAGGAACCCCTCAAAGTTTCGAGTAGCTATATTTCTTGTCACAAATCCGGTCGAGGCCTAGAAGTTGTTAAGGTTCTAACGCTACGATCATCTGGACAGTGATCTCATCTCAAGGATGAGCAAAAAATTTTATTCTCATATTTAGTAAGGTTGCATTGTCAAATTAATGGACTACTGGTATCTTGGGTTGATGTGCAAGCTCATCATATCTCATAAAATACTTTGGTGCCTCTATTTGAACACATATATGTAAAGTTAATTGGTGACTCTTCTACCATAATTACCATATAACAATATTTGGAGTGCAAAACTTGTGTGCTTGCGAGATATCCCATCTACCCATGTAATCTCTCTCCTCCTCTAAGTGCAAGTTTACATTGAAACGAGTATATTCAAGGAACTCTTGATCATTTCCCCACCTAATTGTGGCGTCAAAATAAGTTAAACTACTTGTGAAGTTTTGCATCACATCAAAATGGACAAGTTTACGGAATCGCTATTGACCCATTTCTGTACACAATAGTAAATCCTCGAGTAGTCCCAACCTATCATCCTATTTGACCTTGTCTAGCTCAACCATTCAAGTTCCTAGATTCCTACATCTTGACAGGATAACTACTAGGTTTGACCTAGGTCATTGGATAGTGCTACAGAGGTACTAAATAAAATAAGTAGGTGGTAGGACATTGATGATATCATTCAAGCTACTAGCGACCTCGTAAGTTCTCTGTAATTTTTTTGGGTGTCATGGAGGCTTACTAGGTTTTTAGGACATCTAGATAGTTTAAATCTCAAACTCACATTCCAAGGACTTTTGGGACTAGCTCCTCCCGACTAATCTAATTTCTAGGATCACTAAAGTCTCAACGACTTATCACACTCAAGATCTTAGTGTGTTTGATCTGTTGGAAATACTCTGACTTAAGTCACGTGGAACCGATCTAGCTCTAGTGTCCTAATCTTAACTAAGTACATTTATACATGTTTTGTTAAGGAGATAATACTATCAATCATTCAAAGCACGAAATACATTATCTAACATTAGTACAAGCTCAATAGAGGAGATAACTTGCATCAATCACCTAGATTACAAATCACAATACCTCATCATTTTTTCTAGGACAATAGAAAGCATTAAAATAACGTGCATCATAGAAATATCATCTTAGGGGCATTTTCATATTTTTTTCATAACATACATTGCATTCTCATCCAAAATTGTGCTTCTAAAGTTAAGATATGCTTGCATGCTAGTACATCTCAGTGTCTACAAGTAATACTTAAAGAAAGTCCAAATGGCTACTTAGTGATGCATGCCTTCTTGAGCTTGATTTTCCTCTTATTATGAGCTCCAAATTTTTTTGAAATTTCTCTAGTAGATCCTACGAAAATCAAAATAGAGCAGATGAACGGGAGTTGAAATAGACAAAAAAAAAATACCCACCTTCATGCATTTTACACACCTTGTGTGTAGGTTAGAGAGGAGAATATGTGCACCTTCATGTGCGAGTACGTCACACACATCAAGAGGGAAACTCGCACTCCTGATGTGCCATGCGTGCGTTCTCCAAATCGAGCCTCAATGAATGTTGCTTTTGGTTTAATTTTCTAATTTTTCTTTGGCTACCATGTGACCACAACCTTCGTCTGACGAGCGTTCTGTAACGACCCTAGATTTCTACTAACCTAAAGTTGCTACCGTCATCAAAATATACTCGCTTATGCAAAAATAAGCATTTAAAACTTCATCATAAACACTGCCATAGACTTACATGTTCGAAAACATTTTTAAAACAACATAATGAAATACTAAATAAAACAAGTAAAACCTTTTAAAGTAAAAACACCCTATACTATCCCGAAGTCCAAGAAATGAAATAACACTATTCTATCCACGTGTCATGGTCTTTACTTGCGATGTCGCCGTCAGCCATACAGGGGCACCTTGTCTTTACCTGAAATAGAAGTAGCACACCGCCTGAGAATTTTAAGAAATACTTCTTAAGTGACTCCACTATTGGGTTAGAGAATGCAAGCACATGCAACTCATGATTGAGACTTATCGTTAAAATCATCATAGGGGTGGTCTCTAGTCCGAACAAAATTGGATGTGTAGTACTTCTCTACACACGATCCACACGTGCAAGTGTGAATCTATAGGCGATTCGCACCCCGCTAGACCCATCATAGTCGGGCTAGCTGTTCGTAGCCGGATGTCTAGGGGTCAGCAAACTCTCGAATGTTATGCGAGGCATGATGATCATCATCATAGTGTACTTGTCCATACTCATCATCATAAATGGGAAGGTGACCCGATGTATATGAACATACAAATGCATGAAGTCCCTATAATTTTTCATCTTTAAATCATCTTTAGGACACAACCCTATACACTATTCATACATCACACGTAATGTGCATCCGTTGGCTTTCATACATTCCTCGTCATTGACATCATTTAGGGTTGTGTCTTAGAAAACTCGTCGTCATAATGTATCATAACATTTAATACATGCACATCATATTAATATGGAATAACATCATATTAAGTCATCTCATCATCATGCATCTTACATCGTCATGTTGTCGTGCATCATCATCATCATATAACGTCATCATATAACATTGTCATACATCATAGTCTCATCATCATACAACATAGTCATATCATCATATAATATAAAGCATAGATGACACATGCAAGAGCCATTGGGCACGTATCATCATACATAAGGCAAATCTTTCTATTGGATTGATAGTAAAGCCATTTACTTGGTTGCCTTTAGCCGGCGTTCTTCCTAAATTCGAGTACATTTAAATTTTGTCCCTTAAAGTTGCTCCAAGTATCATCGAGAGTTGGAACAACTATCAAGTTTCATTAACAATCCTTAAATGCCTTAATTAAAGTCTCCAGAAGAGTAAAAAAACTATAAATAATGGTCATAGGGTCGTCTTCCTAAGCCTCGCGAATTTTCAATCATTTTCATCTCGTTTCATTAACAATTCACATTTCCAGTTTTTATCAAAATTCCCGAATTTTTAACATTTTATGAGTAAGATTTTCAAGGTGCTCAAGAAGGGGTAAAAGAATTTTGGGAAAATTTTGGACTTTTTAAGAAAATAATATTTAAATAATTAAAAAATGGTAAATTACCAAAATACCTCTAAAAGAATGAATAATTACGAAAATGTCACTCTTATCCGAAACAAATCATATACGGTGACCATCCCAACAAAATTATACAAAACTCAAATATCAGCCGTTGGATCTCCTCCAAAATAGGATATGATCTAGAACACTCAAAGTTTATCAAATCCAACGGCTAGAATTCAAAACCAAGGTCAAATGAGGCCCTTGGTCATAAAAGATAATCCGAGAGAATGATCCACAAAACTCAAGAATAGAATTGAGGCGATTATGGACGTTTTAACGGCCGTGGATCCTTCATCTATAAATTATGGAGAAGGGGCAACTAATAGGAACAAGAAACGAGTTCAATGGATACATCAATCAAGAGTTAGGAGCATTTAGATTTTGGGTATAATGTTCTCATATTAACTCCAAATTTGGAAACTAGCGTCCATCTTTCCTTCTCAAACTTGTTCCTACATGTTCTAAGGTGGATTGCTCAAAGGTTTGGTGAAGGAAGGAAGCTTCGAAAACGCCCCTATCTTATTCCCCCAACTCTGTCCGCCATCGAAGAAAACTCAAAGGAATGATCAAAATCCAATCCAAGGCTGCAGACATATTCGCTAGACGAGTCCTATCCCAATCGATTTTTGCACACTTGAGGACCATTTTCGAAGTAGGCAGCGAAAGGAGATGATCTTAGGAACGTGCATAATCAAAGAAATTCAATAGCAAGTAAGATTTGTGAAAGAAATTAAATTCTTGCTTACCGTATGTAATGCCCAAAATTGATGATTTCAATAGTTTGAAGGGACTAAATGAAGTATGTTTGATGAAGGAGTGGAGGCCTAATATGACCTAGGTTGAGCTTCTCAAAAGAGGGAAAAAAATACATTCTAGGTTGAGTTGCAGACGGAGAACAGAAACTCAAAATTCACCTCAACCACACTCAGACGTCTTCTCAGGATTATTCCTCTAGTTTAAGTGAAGTATAAGGAAAACTTTTGATGAAAGAGGCGTGGCCGGATAGCACCTGCATCATTGTGACCAATAAAAAAATCTATTGGGTTTACTCCGGTAACAAACCAAGTTTTCTCTCGACTTTGGACGCATATATCTTACGTTGTAGATCACGAGCACATGAGATACCAATCTCAAACTCATCCTTTGACAATTTATCTTTTTGTTTTTTTGTTTTTTTGGTTTAGACAATTAAAATATGCATGGGTAAATTCTAATGGTAGAAGAAGATGGGAAAGGGTGGTTACCTTTTTGCAGATTGATGAAGGTGGTGATGATGGCGGTGGCAGCGGGCTATGTCTTCGCCAGCCTACAGTGCCTGTAATAGCCTCATTTATAAAAAAAAAATTTAAAAATCAGTCTCCACACACACCCCTCTCTCCCCAAAATCTCTCCCTCATTCCTCAATCCCAAATAGATGTACTCAGTTGAGTCAGATTTTCAAAAAAAAATAATAATAAGATTTGGTACAATTCCCTCACGCCATAAGCTATCCGTTCATCCAACAATCACGTAGATTCTTCGGGGAACAGCATTGTGTCCAACCTCTTCAACACCCATGGCATCCCCTACCTATACTTGTTCCTCACCTTATAGCTTCTGCTGTGGTGGCTGGGAAAAGCTTGTTTCTGCTTTTGGAAATTACATTTTACTACGTAATACTCAAATTAATAGCCATAAAGTAGGAACACCCAACATCGATATAAACTAATATAAATGATGAGGTCCCTCAAACGTATATTTAATTGAAACCATTAAACAAATTGAGTCATATGTTATGCCTTAACTCGATACTGACAAATTATATCATTAAAATTTGTGTTACTTGTGAAAGTGTTGTACCATGCGATACACTACGTTATGAAATGACATAAAATGATTATGTTATGAAGTGGACGAAGATATATAACTTGCATTATATACATGTTATCATTTTAAATCATAGAGATTTCATGCAAATTGTATGTTAACGTTCATAGAGATTCTTCCCTGCTATGATTAGTATGAACGTGTACACTACAATATTATGATATAGTATTGTATACACCATAATACTATGTGCGCTCCTTCTCTCTGTGATATAGTGGCATAATGAGTGTATGCTAATTGAAGGCCAAATTCAAGGTGTACGTCTAGGAGCTCGCCAAGAGGTCTATGTGCGCGTATGTGAGTCTGTCTAATTCTACTCAAATTGGAAGTAAAGGCGAAGGTCATGTAATGATTCTTTTGACTATTTCTTATCCAATCATGTTTTACCAAAGGAAGTAGGCTTCATTCCAATAGTGAGACTACTTATTAACTAGTTTTAAAATATGAAAGCTACCAAAGAGAGGAGGGACGGAAACTAGGATAGATGAATTTATTTAAAATCTTATATTATTTATTTTTTCATTATATTATTTTAAAGATTTTATTAAGAAGCTTGAGTGACATTATTTACAAAAATATTTGAAATAATATTTTCACACTTTAGTCACATGCATATTGTATTATAATAGAAAAATAAATTCATTCCACCGTGAATAGCCCAACAACAAGTTGAAGGAAAAGATAGGTAGAAAGTTCAAAATTTTCCCCATCATTTTGTATCAATTATTGTAACAAATTTCCCATTATTTAATCAAATTTTAAAACTTGTCACAAATTTGTTGTCCTCAATCTGAAGACCAAGTGTAATTAATTTAAATTAAAAAAAAAAAAAAAAAAACACAGCTTCATTCGAGTTCTAAACAACGATGTTTTTGTTCTCCAACATTATATTAAAAAAAAGAGAGAATTTGGAGAGTAAAATTAATTACACACAAACCCTCATCGGCTACCACAAAGCGCCATTGACAACTCTAAATTAACACCAATTTGCTGCTGTTGTTGCCTTCCGTACGACCAACTCGAACAATCTCTATAGCTATTATTATGATTATTATCCAACTTTGAACTTGAAGATGAAATCGCCTCACTGATTTCGCTGCTTGAACCATGGCAATGGTGTTGTAAAGACAGGCACAGGGACAGTTCCTTCTCCTCATCTTCCTTCTTCATCATCTGTGAAATCTAAACATAATTTTATTTCATTTAAAAAAAAAAAAAGAAAAAAAGGGAAGATTGTGAAAATCATAATTTGAAAATACCTTGAAGAAAGCATGGTTAGCAGCAGATTGGTTGAGTGCAGCGGCGTGTGATTCAGAATCTCCCATTATCATCATCATCTTTATCTCTTTATGTCCATAAAACCCATCATTTCTTGAGCTTCTATTCCCTCTGATAACACCACCAAACAATCAAACACAAAACACAACATCAGACACAAATGTTTGTTGTTGTATATTTATTATTATTATTGTTATTATAGGCAGGCACACCTTTTGGAAGCTGAAGTTTGAGTTGTTGTTCTTGATCTGTAAATGACTCCACCTCCCTTTACGTTTTCTTCTTCTACACACCCGTCCTCGTCTTCCTCCTCCAAATTACTTACCTTTCTTCCAACACTTGAACACTTTTGATCTATAACAAAACAAACAAAAACACAATAAATGAAGTGGATTCGGTAGTGTTCCAATTGAGGAGAATTATTATATAAAATAATGGACCTTGTCTTCCTATATCTGCCCTGGTGCTTCTATACATCTGTTACAAATAAACACAAAAAATGAGAATAGAAAAAGGAAAAAGAAGAAGAGGAATAATGAAAAGGTGGAAAAGAAGACCTGAAGATGGCTCTTTACGTGTGAAATGGTGAGTCCTTTCACATCCATGAGCTGAAGAACCAGCTTAGGGGTTGCTTCTAATGATTCAACCAAAGAAAGAACAAGGCATTCAAAAGGTGAGCAGAGCAGAGCAGAGCAGGAAGTAAAATGAAAAGGAAAGGGAAAAGGGCATACTGTGATGGCCACCCAGTGTTTGAATTGCAACAACAAAGCAGTGGTGAAGCTCGGGAGTCCATCTCAATCTTGGGACTTTGGATCTTATATACTGTCGCACACTTCCATTTCTACTCATCTCTCTAAATCTAATGCCTAAATTCCTGTGGGGGGTGGGGAGGGGGAAACAAGCGGGAAAAGGGTTTATATACAGATTCAAAAGGAAGAAGAAGAAGAAGAAGAAGAAGAAGATCACGAGAAAGGGAAAATACGAAGGGGGAGTCTGAAAATTCCTTAAAGAGAGCTGGTGGTGCTGCTGCCGGTGCTGCTGCTGCTGCTGCTGCTTCCTCTGCTACTGCCTTCTCTGCGGACTGTCACTGTTGAACAAACAACAAATACATGTATCATTACCATTCACCAAAATCAAAATCAAATTGGGGACACATTTTTTTTTCTGAATTTTTTGTTGCCTTTTGTTTTAAATCTTTTGCTTTCAAATCATTACATCTAAATATACTCCAACTGCTTCACTTTGACCCTCTTTTTTTTCCCTCTTTTTTCCCCCCCCCCCCC
>NW_019268570.1:1013599-1102315 GCF_002738365.1 Cucurbita moschata
CCCCCCCCCCCCCTCTCTCTCTCTCTCTCTCTCTCTGCTAATAAATAACCCATTCCAATACATACGCCAACGTCGTGATGATCACAAAAGTTTTTTATTTTATTCATTTTTTAATTTGTGAGTGAAGAGGATTTATTATTCTCCTTCCAAAAAAAAAAAAAGTACCATTATTATTATAATAATAATATCCTTGAAACCCTCGCCTGAGTACTACAATTAAACACTTCCCCTCACTTTTTCTGCCCTTCTCCCACTTGCCTTGCTTCCCTCCTTAGTTTTGAATGAGTGAGAGAGGGTTGAGTGTAAATAAATATATGGAGATTATTATAGGTAACAACTAAACAGATACAATAATTCTAAGTTACTATATTTGTATTATTATGCATCCCCTATACTAAATATACTAAATGTGGTGCATAGGCATACCTCCCTATTTTTCTCAAACTCTTTTTACGCTTTCTTCATCCTTATTTTAAATTCCTACCTCTAAAATTCAAATAATATTCAAATAAATGGGATTTTATTTAACTAACTAATTCTATTTAACTACTACTTACGAATGGACACTTTTTCCTCCATGACATTAGCAAGCTGAAGATCCAACTCCATTGGTTGGATTTTATATATCTAGATCACCCATCAATATTTTTTTTATGAAATATAGAGGGTAGGTCAAAATCCAAGTTTGTATTATTTAAAATAGAGATTGTTTTGGAAACGTAAATAGGAATAAAAAGAAAAAAGAAAGTATTAGTAATGAGAAGAAAATACATGGTTGTAATTTTGCATGGTTTATAAAAAGGAAGACAGAGCTCCGAAAGTTGTGCTGAATCCATAAAATTTGAGAAATAAAAAATAATTAAAAAAAAGAAAAAGAAAAAGGAGGGTTGGGAATAGGGTTCAGGGAAGTTTGTCCCATTTGTTGGAGTTCACTGTTTAGACATGCAATGCAATTATTCGAAATGCCAATTCCTGTAACGTTACGTGTGGAATTTCATTTTCAACCCTCAATGACAATAGTTTAAGATAAAAGGAGAAAAAGTCAATCGATCCCTCTAATCTGAGCCGTCCATTCCCGGTTGGAAAAACCAACACGTCAAATTGTGACAGATTTGAGAGGAGTGTTTGGATTGGGTTCCAAATTTTATTGATTTCATTCTCCTTTCCTTTCTTTTTTTTTTTTTTTAAATTTTATTATTTCTTCACATCCCATCACATGGAAAACAAAAAAATAAATAAAATCACATCAAACATCAAACATCAAATCACATCACCCTTGGAATTCAAATTGTATTCATTGTTTTTCGACTCTACTTTTCCCAAACGGTGCCAACTCCCAATCCATATCACCTACCCAAATCTTCCACCTCAAATTTACTCTCTCTTTTTTTTTTCTTTACATATTAGTATGTACTCATATAATGCTAAAAATTGAAACCAAGAATTGATTGAGGTATGTAAGTAACGAAATGAAATAGATGGTGGAAAAGATTAGAGGCGGAAGGTAATTTGCGGAGAAAAAGAAGAGAAAAAAGAAAAAGAGGTGGGTCCGAAATGATTGGAAAGTGCATCCCAAAATCCGCACGTGCCGAAGAGGGAAAGAAAAGGAAGGAAGGATGGAAAATTGCAGTAGCGGTCCCTACAAAATAGTGAAATGGAAAAGAGGCCCCTAAAGTTGGGAATAATTGAAGAGCGGAGGGGGGCCGGGTGGGTGGGAACTGCGAAAAATGGTAGACAAAGCGTATTTACTGTTGGGGGTTCTGCAGAGGTGCCACAATATCCTCTGCTTCTGCGTAAAGGAAGAGGAAGAATACGTATCCCACGTCCCCGAAGAGCGCGTGTAGGTGGATCAGAATGTGAACACCAAACTGGGAGGCGTATGATGTCGCAGGGAATCAAATCCAAATATCTTCTTTTTGTCAGCGTTTTTCTTTTCTTTTTTTCTTCTTCTTTTTAATTAATACAAAAAAACAATTTTTGGATTCGTCACATCAGAACATCAGATCTACGCTCTCCTAATATTCGTCCATTCAAACCAAATTCTATTTATTCTCATCATATATCTCAAACCATATTATATAATATAATATTTTCATGTTTACTAACCAATTCTATAAATACTCAACTTCACCAGATACTTTATATCAATTTCCCACCATGCTTTCTATGCATAATCATTCAATTATTCAATCCTTTCTAACTAATTGTATCAATAATCAAAGTCATTAACCAAATAGATACCAGAACATTCCAACATATCACATTTTGATTGAATGTATATGATTTATCTACTTCAATTATACTTTAATGGATCATGCTAGTGTTTTTAGCTTATCATCTTAACTTTTTTTTTTTTCTTTTCCCAATTCAATTGAAACTTCAAATTAAATATATTTTTTCCCTCTATATTTAATATATGAAACTTATTAAAGGTTTATTTGAACCTTTAAAAAAGAATCAATTAAATGAATCATTTTAGTGTTACTATGATGAATTAATTTATCAATTTTTCATTCATTATCAATAAGTCACTTTGCTAAACCTAGAGTGACACTCTTATGCATGGTAGAATAAGTTGTGTCTATTGATATAATTATTACAAGCAAGTTGATCTTTCACGAGTTTTTTGTAATACAACTTGGTCAAAAGTTAGTCTTACTCCTATAATTATATCTTACTCCTTAACTACTATCAATTCTCTATTGAACAATTAATGTATGATTCAATCATAAACTAATTTACTTTAAAAGGATGGAGTCACATTATTCAAGTTTTGAAATTAGCACGGAAAAAACTACTCATCTACTTTATCTATTTAAAAAAAAAAAGAAAAAGAATTCTATCTTATAAAATTATATTCAACTCCTTATTTGATAAAGTACCAAAGTCATATGCATATTGAATTGGCTACAAAAGTCCTTCTTCCATATGCAAATTAAGAGTTCATAAATAACTCATGATTAAGGTGAAATCTTATATGATCATCCTATGTAGACCATTTAACATGCGAGGTCCAAGCTCCGTGTAACACCTGAGCCTCGACAAGAAATTTAAAACTTAATAGACCTCCATAGTGTAAGAACCTAATAGACCTCCATGTTGTCTTAATATAATTAAAGTAGCTTATAAAATCACAAAACCAATTGAGTTACTTATTGAGTTTAGAGTCGGGTTAAGGTCAATGCTATGATCCCGTTAAATCGATTTCGGAGAGGAACTAAGAACTACATGGGTAGTTAGTTCAAGGTATGAACCCTATTGAGTGTAGAAACAGGCAAACCTGTAAACCAGTCCTGGTTGGACTATGGACTACACGAGTAAGTGTCAGGGTGAGAGCCCCTATTGAGTGTAGGAACAAGTCAAGGTCGACATCGAGACTTTGTAAACCGATCTTGAAGAGATCAAGAACTACACAAGTAGGGGATTTAGTATGAACACTACTTCTAGTGAGCATAGGAATTAAACACCCCATGAGCACATCATTGCCTATAGGGAGTTTTGGATAAGTGGGCATATTTAGAAATAAGATTTACCGAATTTGAGAGAGAAAGAAGCTCTAATTATATGAAGAAGAAAAAAAAAAAAAAACTCCAGCCAACCTTCCTTGGCGAGCATATCTAGAGGGAACATGGAATACCCAATTTAAAAATAAGAAAAAAAAATACAACCATTTGATACCCTCCCGATTTGCATGGTGGAGGAGTGAGTGAGCTTGCCCGGTATGGACCCTACGATGTGTGTACTTTCGCGCTTTGCATTTTCTTCTACTTAAACATGAGACATGTGCGTTGTTAGGTTAACGTTCTAACCAATTAAGCTAATCAAGTTGGCTTTGGGTAAACTTGGCTTCTCCACAATGATATATCACGAACCTTGCTCTGAGAGCAAATCGGAGGAAATCGTTACAGGAAAAAAACCAAAGGAAAATCTTTTAAGAAGAAAATAACTGAAAAACAAAAGAGAGAGACAGACGTATTGAATACAGGAAGATCTGTTTCTCATTCGTTTAGCAGATGTAAATAACAATTTCTCATTCGTTTAGTAGATTTAAATAACAAACATTACACTCGACCGATATTCTACTCACTTATCCACCCACTCTAATTCTGTGGGTTTAACAAGAAAATAGGGACTTCTTTCACTGAGAGGTAGGGATTTATCGAACAGCCCCCATCGAGAAATAGAACTAACTAAACCTAAGGCAAAGATTCTTGAACAACTTGGAATTTGGCCTTCCTTCACTATTACGGATACGAAAATAAAAATAATGTGCAAAATTGAATTCAATTGTCAACTGCTCCTAGAAGGGGTCACGGTTTTGGGAGAGGAACAAGAGCTTGAAGAGTGAGAAATCGAGAGCTTTGGGTCATGGTGACGTTTTGTGGGTGTTCTTACAGAACTCAACCATATGTCACGATTCTTGTCCCTATAGGTTCCATTTGACGAGATTTATAAAATCTTTGAAGAAGCCGAACGTGGAGGAGGGAGAAGCCGAGAGAAAGAGACCGTCACTCAAGGTGAGAGAGAAGAAGAAAAAGGTTATTCTGAAAAGAAAAATAATAATAATAAGAGATGGAAACAAAAGAGAAGAAGAATAAAAGAGAGAGTGTTAAACAAAAGGTCATATCTATACATAGTAGTAGAATCTCTTCATTTCCTATTTTGTTACGGTCGATAAGGCCCACCATGTAATCCTCACTGTACACATATATATATATATACATATCTTATATGAGGTCGTGACTTCAACCTAACATGGTTTAGAGCCAATGTTTATTCATTAACAATGTCTACCATATCTTCTTCCTTCTTTCCATCTACCATCTCCAACACGATCTCATCTACCATGGCGTCGACCTGTGCCCCAATCCCTCTCCACCACGCTGTCATAGTCCGTCTCACCAAGAACAACTTCATCATACGACGCATCCAGTTCCTCCCCTACCTACAAAGGACGAAGGTTATGGTCTATGTCGATGACATCATTGCCACACCTGCCAAGCTGGTCCCTTCCTTAACCACTGCTGGTGCTGATTGGTCTTTAATCTGGCCTATGATTAGTGGTATGATCAGGATCTGCAGGTCCTTAATAGAATTCTCTCCTCCATGTCTGAGGAGATTCTTTGCGATGTGGTTACCACTACTACGTCCAAGGAGGCGTGGGATACCCTGCAGCGGATGTTTTCGTCGTCAACTCGTGCTCGCACTATTCAGATCCATGTTGAGCTCGCCATGTGCAAGAAACACGATTTGTCTGTTGCACATTATTTTCACAAGATCAAAGGAATGGCCACCGAGCTGGCCGCCGCCGACTCTGCCTTGTGGGATGATGACATGATCGCATATCTTCTTGCTGGTCTTGGCCCTAACTATGATCCCTTCGTTACCTTGATGACTACCAAGAGTGAAGCCCTCACGCTTGATGATGTGTTTGAACATTTAATGGCGTTTGAAGCTTACCAAATACAACACCACCAGGATGAACTTCACTTAAATCTTGGATCTTCGATCAATGATGCTGGTCGTGGTGGTCAGCAGAAGAACCGTGGGCGTAGGGATCATGGTCATGGACGTTATTGAGGTGGCACGCCCTCTCGTCCTGCTGGTGATCATCGTGACCCTTCTGCTCGCCCTTCCTACTAGAGTTGCGGCAAAGTGGGGCATACTGTCGCTCACTGCTGGTATAGGAAGGATGAGTTCTATCAACATGAACCTCCTCCTGCGACACTAGCGGCTACTTCCTCCTACAAGATTGATCCAAATTGGTACAGCGACACAAGTGCCACTGATCAGATCACCAGTAACCTGGATCATCTCGCTGTGCGTGAATGCTATCATGGAGGTGAACAAGTTCAAGTCTGATGAAGCAGGTTTGCAAATTTTGCATACTGGTCATTCTTCAATTAATATTGCTGCTCATTCTCTTGCATTGCGTAATATTTTGCATGTGCCTGAAATTTCCAAACATCTTCTTTCCGTTCATAAATTTTCTTGTGATAATGATGTATTCTTTAAATACCATTCTTGGCATTTTTCTATTAAGGATCGACGGTTGAGGAAAAGTCTTCTAGACGGGAGTTGTGAGTCTGGTCTCTATCCTATTAAGCCATCTGATGCCGATGGTCTCAAGCACGCCTTAGTGAGCAGATTAACTCACCCCCAATGGCATGCACGTCTTGGACATCCTTCATCTCAAGTAGTAAAGTCAACACCATTATGACGTTGATTATGATGATACCTTCAGTCCAGTAGTTAATGTTGGGAATAAATTTGAATGAAGAAAAGAAAAAAAAAAAGAAAGAAAGTAGTTTCTATTTTTTGGGTTTTAAAATTTAGTCAAAAAGCCAATATTTATTTTAGATAGCAGTGGTTTTATGGGTGAGAAAACGTGGATTCTGATGGCCATTTTTAGCTTTATAAAACTTATAAATACATTTTGTTTGTCATTCTAACATAAAAGGGTTTTGAGAATTCTTTTGTCTCCTTATCTCTCCCGCACTTGACACCTCCTTCATAGCTTTTGAGAGTTATTTAAACAAGTTAGTTTCAGAGCGAGCGTTCATTTTCTACAAGTTGGTATCAGAGCAAATTGTTATTTCAACAATTGGTATCAGGCGATTTTAATTTCAACAAATTGGTATCAGAGCTGATGGCGAACATGATGGGACAAATATCGCTACCACGATTGACGAAGACGAACTATGAGAATTGGAGCATCCAAATGAAAGCTCTTCTCGATTCGCAAGACGCATGGGAGGTGGTCGAAGAAGGTTTCGAAGAACCGAAGGATACCACGGGTTATACGATAGCGCAAAATAAGGTGCTAAAAGAATTACGATCAAAGGATAAAGCAGCATTATACATGCTGTTCCGGGCTGTTGATGAGTGGGGCTTTGAGAAGATTGCAAGGGCATCAAAAGAAGCGTGGGACACTCTAGAAAAGGTGTTCAAAGGAACCGACCGAGTCAAGCAGGTGCGTCTCCAGACTCTGCGTGGCGAGTTGGAGAACATGAAGATGAAGGAGTCAGAAAATGTATCTGACTACATTACATGTGTACAGACTGTGGCGAATCAGCTAAATCAAAACGAAGAAATGTTACCCGAGACGTGGGTTGTGGAGAAAATCTTGAGGTCGTTAACCGACAACTTTGAGAATGTCGTATGTGCCATAGAAGAGTCGAATGATTTAGCAAAGTTCACAGTCGATGAGCTCGTCGGTTCTCTCGAGGCACACAAACGTAAAAAAAAGAAGGAGGAGTCACTCATCAATAAAGTATGGAAAAGTACTCTATTCACAAAATTTTTGAGGTAGAGATCGTGGAAGCCGCGGGAATGGTCTAGGTGGTCAAGGTAACAGTTATAAAGAAAATTATAAAGAGAAGAGACTATTGAGCCAAGCAAATTGGCGTGGAAGAGGACGCAATCAAGGACGCAGTCAAGGATACAATTCCAACATCCAGTGTTACAGATGTCAGAAATATGGCCACTATGCAAATAATTGTAATTGGCCACTATGCAAATAATTGTAACTTCGACAGATGTTACAATTGTGGCAGAATGGATCATTATGCGAGAGATTGTCGAGCCGAAGAAAAGGTGAAAGAAACCATCAACCTAGCCTTGGATGACGCAACAAATGGAGGCATTCTCTTGATGGCCCAAAATGAAGAGCCAAACACAAAAGGAGACGGTGGCGCGAAAGACGATGGCGATAGTCTTGAGGTGGTAGAAACTGTTGGAAATGAGGTGATGTGCAGCGAATGTGGCGAAATCCTAATAGCGGAGACGAGAAAATCGAATAAAGATGAACAACCGAATAACAGAGAGCCCGAGCTCAAAGGGAGAGAGCTCCAATGGCCGGAAAAGCAATTCGAGGAAGAAAGAAGAAAGAGGATGAAAATGGGAGAAGAAAAGAAAGAGTTAGAAACAAAAGTTGAAAGGTTAGAGAAAGAAATGACTGAGTTGAGTAAGAGTTCCTTCTATCTCAAACAAGAGAAAGAAATGAATGGGAAGGTAATCTCTGATCTTACGAAGAAAGTTGAAGAAGGTGTGGAGAAAGAGAATGGCTTGTTCATGGAGATTGAGGCTCTAGTGGACGAGCTAGTGAGGGAGGAGAAAGATATAGAGATACTGACTCAACAGAGAAACTCACTCGTGATAAAGTCGAACTGGAGGAAGCAAAAATGCTAGCGGTAAATGTCGCTGTAGACTTCTGAAGGGAATTGAGTAAACTAAATAAAGCTATGATGTCTGAGTCAAGCGTGGCTGAGAATGGGAGAAATGAAGAGTTGGTGTCTCAGATAAGCTGTTCTCGAGAAGATCCAAATGAAGTCTCATCAGAGAAGTACAACCTCAGTTTGCCGCTCGAGGACAAGAAGAGAAAATTGAAGAAACCACGACTGAGCTCGAGAAAACGAAAACAGCACAGATGGAACTATTGAATAGAACATTTATGTTTTTGGGGAATTTTGTTGGGAATAAACTTAAATGAAAAAAAAAGAAAGAAGGTAGTTTCCATTTGGTAGGTTTTAAAATTCAGTAAAAAAAAAACTCATATTTATATTAGGAAGCAGAAATTGTGGGATTCTGATGACCAATTTTAGATTTAGAAAACTTGTAAATACGTTTTGTTTGTCATTGTAATAGCAAAACAAGTAGAGCAAGAGTTACAGAGTTAAAAGGGAGTATAGATCAATAGAAAAGGGTTTTGAGAATTCTTTTGTCTCCTTGTCTCTCCCCTCTCAAGACCTCCATCATAGCTTCGTGAGAGTTATTTAAACAAGTTAGTTTTAGAGCGAGCGTTCATTAAACAAGTTGGTATCAGAGCAAATTGTTATTTCAACAAATTGGTATCAGAACGATTTTAATTTCAACAGTTAAGCCCACTACCATTCGTCTCTTATTATCTCTTGCTATTTCTCTCGGTTGGACTATTCGGCAGATTGATATTCAGAATGCTTTTCTTCATAGCTTTCTTAATGAAGATGTTTATATGAAACAACCTCCTAGATTTGTGGATTCTCAACATCCTGGTTATCTCTGCAAGATGGATAAGTCGCTTTATGGCCTCAAGTAAGTTCCGCATGCCTGATTTTCTCGTCTTAGCTCCAAACTATTACAACTGGATTTTACACCTTTAAAGGTTGATGTCTCCCTTTTTATTTTTAACAAGACAAACATTCAGATGTATATCCTCATCTATGTTGATGACATTATTATCATAAGCTCATCTTCTATGGCTACTAAGAAACTTGTTACATAGCTTCGGGATGATTTTTCCGTCAAGGATCTTGGCACTTTGAGTTATTTTCTTGAGATTGAGGTCTGCCATACTTCCAATGGACTTGTTCTAACACAACACAAATACATTCAAGATTTATTGTCCAGAACCAATATGCTCACCTCCAAAGGTGTGCTCACACCTATGCTTCCTAGTGAGAAGTTGTTATTGGATGGTGGTGAAAAGCTCTCACCTGAGGATACTACTTGCTATCGGAGTGTCATTAGTGCTCTCCAATATTTGTCTCTAACACGTCCTGATATCTCCTTCTGTGTAAACAGAGTGTGCTAGTTCATGTCCTCCCTGACTTTTGTACATTGGGCGGCGGTCAAATGAATTCTTTGTTACCTACTTGACACTATTGATATGGGCTTGTGTTTTACAAACTCCAGCACTTATTTGCTTAGTGCCTTCTTGGATGCTGATTGGGGTGGCAATCTTATCTCCTAGAGTTCTAGGAAACAATCGACAATTTCTCGTTCTACTACGGAGGTTGAATACAAGGCGGTTACTGATGCCACTATCGAATTAATTTGGATTCAAGTCCTCTTGCGTGAGCTCGATTTTGCAAGCGTGAGCGCCTTGCCTGTGGTGTGACAACATTGGTGCCACCTATTTTTCCGCCAATCTAATCTTTCATCGACGGACGAAGCATGTTAAGGTTGATTATCACTTTGTTTGTGAACGAGTATCGACTCATCAACTTGATGTGCGACTCATATCTTCTAAGGATAAGCTCGCTGATATCATGACAAAGCCACTGCCATCTCCTTCTTTTAGCAGTTTTCGGCGCAATATGAAGTTAGTAGTACATCATCCAGATTAAAGGGGGGTGTTAAATGTAGAATAGTTCATATCTATACATTGTAGGAGAATCTCCTGATTTCTTGGTTTGTTACGGTGGATCAAGGCCCACCATGTTATCCTCATTGTACACAATGGTTATACGGGGCCGATAAGGGGTTCGCCAGCTAACCTCTAATCGTGAATCTGACTTGGTTCTCAAGGGTCCGGATAAGAACTTATTTATGATATTGTATGATTTATGATTGTATCCTGTGGGGACTAGTGTGAGCTTTCCAGTTAGCCTCTTGTAGTGAGCCTGTCACTAACGGCAGAGCTCCACAACTGTACCTTTAGAGCTCGTCATGATTATTGTTCATGCATGTGAGTTATGAGGTTATACGGGGACGATAGGGGTTCGCCAACTAGCCCTTTATTGTAAACATGACTCGATTGTTAGGTGCCCAGATAACCATAGAACTTGCATATGATTTTATGATATATGATTTGTGCCTTATGGGGACTATTAGAAAGATTGCCCGTTAGTTTTCTTTTGGTGAACCTGCCACGTGCGGTAGGGGTCCATAGTTGCACCTTAGAGTTGGTCGAGCCTTGACCTGCATGAAACCTGTGAAATTTATACCAAGGTCGCGCCTCGAGAACTTTGAGATATGATGATGATGATGATGATGATGATGAGAGACTAGTAGAAGCGATTAACCAGGAGACCTAGAGAACTTAAGAATATTTTGAGGGTTGGAGGTTTAGATAGGATACAGAACATTGAACTAAGAGAAAGTAGAATGAGAGAACCTAGTGTGTAGCTTAGGCAGAGCCTATATGGGGGAACGAATCCCCAAAAGAGAATAAGATACCGAAGGTATGAATAAGATCAATAAGACTTAATAACAAAATATGAACTACCAGCAAGTTGCTTACTAGTATATTTTATGTACTCATTCGTGTTACTTCAACTTTCTTTTTAGGTGGAGTATGAACAAGATCGATAAGACTTAATAACACGTGGGTTGTTGGCTATTGAGAGTCTTTCACATTTGAGTCTAGAGTTCCATTGTACCTACCTTTAAACTTGTATTTCATGTATTTTTAAATAGATTAATTTTTTAACGGTATATTTTTGTGGTCTCTTCTTGTCTCTTTATAAAAGTAAAATTTTCATAACTATTTTAATTAAATTTCAAAGTGCATGCATGTGCTTAAATATTTTAAATTTTATGCATTTTTACTCATTTCCACCTCAATAAGTAACCGTTCGTGGCTTGAGTCTCTTGAAAAGTGGGTCGTTAAGGAACCCAATGTCCACACGACCCCAAAAAATCCCCAAACCTCTACCACACGCCCCAGAGCCTACCTGCAAGGAAAATAGGAGAAACGAGCTCGAAATATATTATGCTTGTGATATGATTTTTTTAAGACGTGCTCGAAATAAATTATGTGATTGTTATGATATTCACTAAATCATATAAATTATGCTTTAGCTTAAAGTAAAACTCTTTAAATAGACTTAAAATGAATTTACTTAAACATAACGGATACTCATATTGTTCCTTAATTTGAACATCATAGATAATTACATCTTAATATTTTGGTCATATTTATGTTACAAAAGTTTGTTCCTAAAGTAGGTTTTACAACAATCTACTTTGATAGGTGCTACTATCGTGTATGAAACAGTTAAGTGTCTTTTGAACAAGCTCAGTGCACTATAAGAGTGGGACAAGGGACCACAAGGCTAAATTGAGTAGCCAATGGGCACACATGATTGTCCTCCATATTTGACTACATGTTTTTTCTTTTTTTTCTTGTTGAATAGTTGATAGTTATAATGCCATATTGTCCTGTGAGATCTGATGAGATCACGCCTCAACTTAGGATACCAGATGTTCATTGTTGTGGCTATGTAAGCTTACTAAGATGAAAACAGAAAGTTGGTTCACTCCGAGATGAGATTCGTCTTCTAGGAGATCTATATAACACCCGAACCCTAACGATAAATTTAAAATTTGAATTTTTTCGTTAGAATTGAACTTCCAAAATTTTATTGAGTCTTAAGAACCGAATTTCAAGATAAGGTTGAAGAGACAAAACTTAGAAAAATCCTAGGAATTCAAGAAAAATATAAAAATAAATAATGAAAAATAGGTCAAAGTCAACCCCAAATGGTAAACTTGTCATTTTATCCTCCATTCCTAATTCGGGGTCTGTATGGGTGCTAATTAGATGGCCAATAATGAAGGGAGAGAAAGGAAGATGAGAGAGGAAAAGAAGATGGGGTTAGAGTTCACGAGAGAGAGTTAGGGAGAGAAAGTCAAAATTGTCTCCCCTCAAGTCAGAATTTAGGTGGAGTTTCTTGACGAGAAATGTTCATAAGCATGGGACGAACCATCATGGACTCTTGAATCACTCAATTTTGTCAAGAATGGAGACGCGAAAAAAAAATGGAAGGTACGATTTTTGGATTCTTAATTCCAATTTTTCATAGAATCAAGTTCTAAAAGATTTTGCACAAGTTTTATGAAGAAATTCAGAGTTGATTTGGATCTAAATGTTGAATTGTGATGAACGATCCAGAAACTAAAATTTTGCAAGTTTTATTATTATTACTATTTTTTTTGCGATCTTTAGACTATTATTTCTTGCCGTAATTGACTAAAAATTATGAGAAAAATATGTGAGTAAAGATGGATTAAAAGTCTACAATTTTTGTGAAGAAACTAAGTCAATTTGAGTTGTGTACAGAAAGTTATGCAGGTGATAGCACGTGAGAGAGAGAGATTTCATAAATTTTGGAACATCTAACATGTAAAAGAACTAATTCGGAAGGCATGCATCATTTATGTAAGAAGGCATGCATCATTTATGTAAGTAACCACACAGACTTTAGGCAAGTAATACTTGTAGGGATTGCTAGGACGTGCTAGCATGCAAACATTTCTTACCTTAGGGTGGTTAGATAATACATGTTAAGGACGTTAGAGAGGCATTTTTGGATGAGTATGTACTATATGTATGTTATGGTAAAATTACTGTTATGCTCCTAGGTTGAGATTTTTTAGAACTATGTTGTTCTTTGTATTAGGCAAGGCTAGAAAGAAAATATGCATGGCTAGAATACGAGTTGTGCAATATGGATGAATGTGATATGCATGATGCAAGAAATTACAAAAGTGCCCATACGATGAGATTTGTGATTAATAATGGTTTATATGCTTTTTGTTGTGTTAGAAAGGAGGATGGACTATTGTGATATGTGCTCCGGGTGATTGAAGGATGTTATCTCCCCGTTGAGCTTGTTTGCTTGTATGTGTGCATAATATAGTATGTGTTAGCTCCAGATGTTTGACTATGTGTTCTCTCTATAGAGCGTGTTTATCTGCACAGAGCTAAGACGTTAGAGTTAGGTTGGCTGGACAATGACTTAGGTCAGGACGCTTCTAGAAGAATGAACACTTTAGGATGTGAGCTTCCCAGACTAAAAATGACTCGAAAAGTCAGAACAGAGTAGCCTAGAGTTGGAAGTCCGCATTAAGCCACCTAATCCAATAGACCCCCTTAGACCTCGGATATGACTAAGGTGAAATTTAAACCTTAGATTACATGCTTAGGCAATCAATAAGAGTATTTCCCTGGCAAAGCATGCACGAGAGAACTTAGTTGAGATTAAGGCGTTATATCTAGAGTGGTTTACATGTTGACTCAGCTTAGTATATTTCCAGTAGTCCTTGTACCCTAGAATCGTGAGCGATCAAAGGTTTAGACTTGTGTGCAATTAGAGATTGGTTTGACTCGAGGAGCTAACCCGAATGTCCTAAAAATGAGAGATGAGACTTAAACTGTCTAGACACCCTTAAGAACCTAGCAGGCTATAGTAGTGTGAATAGTGTCACGAGTCTATCAACTAACTTTTCTTCTCTGGTACTGTACCATCGAGACTCTACTCTAGTTCTCGTACTGTGGAGCTAGGCGTCGCTGGTTAGGGTAGCACGACATGTGCCCAAACCTAGTGGAAATGACTAGGGATCTCATGAATTGGACTCTTGTGCTATAAACCTGTCCCAGCAGGGGAGCGTGAGACCACATAGGTTGACCTAGTAGCTGACCGAGACATGGGGATCGTTTCTCCCAAACTTTGGTGACTTTTATGGTTACGTGGGAGGGTTCGTCAGCTAACCCCCATGGATGATGTTCAGATTATTGTTCAGATTTAGTTCCAGCCATATTGTTGTCTCAACGTACAACATTGGTCATTCATTGCATAAGGCAAGCCACCTAAGTCGTAGAAAAGAAAGATTGGAAAACTGGTCCAGACCCCTAGGGGTACGTTTTAGTTCAAAGACTCGCTTGGAGTGTCAGGGTACCCAGTTGCTCATATAGCATTGGAACCTAGGCCCGAACTTCCTAGAGCCTAGAGTAATGCTCGTGGATACTTACTAGGTTAAGGATGTGATGAGAGCCTACAAGTAGGTTGTTTACTGAGTATATTTATATACTCACCTCTTTCCTCTTTCCTTTTTAGGTGTTCGCAGGCTACCAATCGAGGTGGAGGAGCGTTTGAGAGTTGTGCAGTCATAGAGAGGGTCGTTCCAGAGCTATAGTCTATTCTTACATTTGGGAGTTTTTTGTATTTTGTTTTATAATTGTATTCCTCAGTTCTAATTTTTGAAATATCCCCTTATAACTTGGTTTAATTTTTTGTGGTGTTGATTTTTTTTCTATTTTAAATTTTATCAAATTTTTATCTTTGTTTTATTTTTTTTCACTTTTGTCTTTTAGTCACGATTCGAGTTTTGAAGTCCTGAAAATCGAGTCGTGACAATCTATGACGCTAAAACTCAATGAATAGCTTCCAAACTCCGATAGGGGTCTATGACGTGTTAGAAAACCGCTTGAAACTTCAAAGCCTTCCCAAAAGCTTAATGTAGAATTGGATCCACCAAGTAATGGATTTGGAGATGGTTCCCAAACATTTGTATAGACCATTTCCAACCGTACTTTATTCGGTTCTCTAGTAGTCTTTTCGAAGCTAAATCATTTATGTTTGCCTATAATGCAACTCTAACAAAGACCTATATCAACAAATTTTAGATTTTTTAAAAGCTCCTCTCACAACCAACATCTTCATTCCTTTAACGCTCATATGTCTAAGTCCATTGTGCCATAGACTTCCGCTAGAAACACTGTCAGCAATAGCAACCATGTTTATAGACCCTGCAGTTGTGTTTAAAGTTTCAGATTCTATGTCACGTACTACCATAGTAGCACCCTTCACAATATTCCACAAACTCTTTCCAGACTTTAGCGCATAACCTGTGCTATCTAACTAATCAATAGAAATCAAATTCTTATTGAGACCATAAATGATATGAACCACGACCAAGGAATTTCCATACCTCAAGGTCCAATTACAAGGACGAGAGCCAAGAAGCTACAACAAACCTTGTACACTTATGTTCAAGCTATGGTGAGCCCATCAAAGGAAATTCTAGAAGACGTTGGAGACCCCCCTTATATGTTGTGCAAAGTTGAGCTTCAAGAAAGAGATGCATTAAATGCACTTTAAGTTATATTTAATGAACCCAGCTGAATTTATAGACCTAGTCCAAGGATGACTAATAAGCACATTTCATTCATTGCACTATTTAATTATAATTTAAATACTTGTTTGTCATATTTAAGCTAGTTTTTAATATAGGAGTTGTTATATTGTAACCCACGTTACTATATTCCACCGTTAACTAGCTATTTTAATTGGGGAGTTATGTGTCACATAATTAAGGTTGTAAAGGCTATATAAAGCCTTTTTTTTTTCTTTGACTAGAGACATCACATCTTGGAATTAAAAAGGAATAGAATTTCTATTTTTTTAGCTTTGTTGAGAGATAAGATCTTCCTTGCAAACAATATGCTCAAATTTGGTGGGATAAATTGATATCAGGTAGGAGAAGAAACCTTGAAGCACCAATTGATTCATGGTATGAGTTCAAAGAGTCCATGAGGGAGTGTTTTGTTCCACAATATTTTCAACGAGACATGGCGCAAAAGCTTCAAGCATTGAAACAAGGACACAAATCTGTGGAGGATTATTACAAGGAGATGGATACAATGATGGATCGACTTGATCTCGATGAGGACATGGAGGCACTCATGGCGCGGTTTCTTAATGGATTAAACATAGAGATTGCAGACAAGTTTGATTTACAGCCTTATTCTGATATCGAGGAGTTGTTGCACATTGCAATTAAGATCGAGCGGCAAATCCAACGAAGGTCTCAACGATATTCTTCTAAAACTTTTTCCAATTCTACTTCTACATGGAAAAAGGATAATAAGAACATTGAAGCATAGAAATCAAGAAATTAATGAGAAGCCTCATGCTAAATTTGAGAAAGGTGAGAGTTCTAGAACAGGGAAAGAAAAAGTAGAAAAGTCTAATGTTCGAAATGGGGATTTAAAGTGTTGGAGATGTCAAGGGGTAGGATACTATAGTAGAGATTGCCCAAATGCAAGAATTATGACCATCAAGGAGGAAGAAATTGTTACGGATGAAGAGGCACATGACGACATAAATGAGGAAACTGATGAGAGTGAGGAGTTTAGTGAAGAGGACCCTACACATATATCTTTGGTTACTCGACGAGCTCTAACCACCCACATTAAGGAAGACGGCCTAGACCAACTAGTGAACTTATTTCAAACTCGGTGTATTGTTCAATCTATACCGTGTAGTGTTGTCATTGATAGCGGTAGTTGCAGCAATGTTGTGAGTCCCATTCTGATCAAAAGACTTAATTTAAAGACACAACCACATCCAAGACCCTACAAGCTTCAATGGTTGAATGACTGTGGGGAAGTACGGGTAACTCAACAAGCTCTTGTTTCTATTACTATTGGAAAATATGTTGATGATGTTTTATGTGATGTTGTATCCATGCATGTTGGAGATTTACTACTGGGGAGGCCTTGACAATTTGATCGTCGAGTAATGTATGATGGGTATGCAAATCGATACTCTTTTACTCACAATGGTAGAAAAACTACTCTTGTTCCATTGTCTCACAAAGATGTATTTATTGATCATTGCAAACTTGAAAAGAAAAGGCAAGAGGCTGATGCAAAAGCAAATATTGAAAAAGAATCAAGTGAAAAAAAGAGCTGGAGTGAAAAGCAAGAGAGTAGTACTCAGCCTAGAGAAAAAAAGAGAGAAAAGCCAAATCAGTAAGATTGTATGATCAAGTGAGGCTAGGAATGTTTTGCTCTCTAACCGGACTATTCTTGTACTTATGTGCAAGGGGTCTTGTTACTTTACTAACATGCTTAACCCTTCTTTGCTTAGTGATTTTGTTGTACTTTTGCCAGAGTTTGAAGATTTATTTTCTGAGGAGATGCCTAATAGTTTGTCACCACTTAGAGGGATTGAACACAAGATTGACTTCATTCCTGGTGCACCCATTCTAAACCGACCAGCATATAGGACTAATTCAAAAGAGGTTGAAGAGATACAAAGACAAGTAAGTGAAACTCCTTGCTAAATGGTATGTACGTGAAAGTTTGAGTCCTTGTTCTGTTCCAGTTATTCTTATACCTAAGAAAGATGGTTCTTGGCGTACGTGTGTTGATTGTAGGGCTATAAACAGGATAACTATAACGTATAGGTATCCAATTCCTAGATTAGATGATATGCATGATGAATTGCATGGATGTAGTCTTTTTACGAAGATTGATTTAAAATCGGGTTATCATCAAATTCGCATGCATATTAGGAATGAGTGGAAAACAGCTTTTAAAACTAAGTATGGTCTTTATGAATGGTTGGTTATGCCTTTTGGATTAACTAATGCACATAGTACATTCACGAGACTAATGAACCATGTCTTACGAGAATACTTAGGTAAGTTTGTGGTTGTTTATTTTGATGACATCCTTGTTTACTCTAAATCTTTAGATGATCATATTACCCATGTACGCAATGTTTGGACTACTTTAAGAAATGAATGTTTGTATGTAAATTTAAAGAAAGGTAGCTTTTGCATGGAAAAAGTTAACTTTCTTGGGTTTGTAGTTTCATCTAATGGTGTTGAGGTTGATGAAGAGAAAGCGAAGGCCATAAAAGATTGGCCTACACCTAAAAGTGTAAGTGAGATAAGAAGTTTTCATGGTCTTGCAAGTTCCTACCGTAGGTTCATTAAGAATTTTAGTACATGCTTCACCCTTGAATGAACTTGTTAAGAAAAATGTATCCTCTATATGGGAAAAAGATCAAGAACTTGCTTTTAATACTTTGAAAGAAAAATTGAGTTATGCTCCCTTGCTTGCATTACCTAATTTTGAGTCAACTTTTGAAATTAAATGTGATGAGAGTGGAGTAGGGATAGGTGCTATATTAATGCAAAATAAAAGACCTTTAATGTTCTTTGGTGAGAAGTTGACTGGTGCATCTTTGAGGTATCCAACTTGTGACAAAGAGCTTTATGCTTTGGTTCATGCATTGCAAACCTGGTAACATTATCTTTGGTCTAAGGAGTTCGTTATTCATACGGATCATGAAAGTTTAAAGCATTTGAGAGCACAAAATAAATTCAACAGATGACATGCTAAGTGGTTAGAATTTATTGAAACTTTCCCGTATGTCATAAAGTATAAACAAGGTAAGGAGAACATTGTTCTAGATGCTTTATCACGAAGGTATGTCCTCCTCAATACTTTAAATGCTAAGTTGTTGGGTTTTGAACACATAAAGGATTTGTATCAACATGACATGTTCTTTGTTCCTTTTGTTGAATCTTGTAAAAAAGGACTCATTATGGATAATTACTTGTTGTTAGATGGATTTTTGTTTCGAAAAGGTAAAATTTGAATACCGTCTTGTTCCATACATGAGCTACTTGTGAGGGAAGCTCATGGAGATGGTTTAATGGCACACTATGGAGTTTCTAAAACTTATGATATGCACTCTGAACATTTTTTTTTGGGCCTAAAATGAGACATGATGTTAATAAAGTTTGTGCTCGTTGCATAATATGTAAACAAGCTAAGTCTAGACTTCAACCACATGGTTTATTCTCCCCATTACCTATTCCTAATGGTCCTTGGATTGATACTTCAATGGATTTTGTTTTAGGTTTACCTAGGACTAGGAAAGGTTATGATAGCATCTTTGTTGTAGTTGATCAATTTAGTAAAATGGTTCATTTTATTCCTTGTCACAAAACTGATGATGCAAAGCGATGCAAAACATATTGCTGACTTGTTCTTTACGAAAGTTGTACGATTGCATGACATTCCTAAAAGCACCGTTAGTGATCGTGATGTAAAATTTTTAAGCCACTTTTGACGTGTTTTATGGGGTAAGTTAGGAACTAAGCTAGTATATTCAACTACTGGTCATCCTCAAACGGATGGACAAACTGAAGTTGTTAACATAATCATGAGTACTATGCTTAGGGCTATTATTGATAAGTACCGTAAGACTTGGGAGGATTGTTTGCCATTTATAGAATTTGCATTTGCATATAATAGGGTTGTTCATAGCACTGCTAAATGCACACCTTTTGAAGTTGTTTATGGCTCTAATCCTTTAACCCCTATTGACTTGTTACCTATGCCGTTAAAAGAGTTTGTGAATTTTGATGCAGATGTCAAGGTTGAGTTTGTTTGTAAACTGCACAAGCAAGTGAAAGAACAAATTGAGAAGCAAAATTTCAAGGTTGCCACCCGAATTAATAAAGGTCGCAAGATTGTCATCTTCAAGCCAGGAGATTGGGTTTGGGTGCATTCCCGAAAAGAAAGATTTTCTACTCAAAGAAAATCTAAGCTTTTACCACGAGGAAATGGACCATTTCAAATTCTTGAGCGTATCAACGACAATGCTTATAAAATTGATCTACCAGGTAAGTATGGTGTTAGTGCAACTTTTAATGTTGTTGATTTGAGTCCTTTTGACGTAGGTGATGGCTGGGATTCGAGAATGAATCCTTCTCAAAAGGGGGAGAATGATATGAACCATGACCAAGGAATTTCCATACCTCAAGGTCCAATTACAAGGACGAGAGCCAAGAAGGTACAACAAACCTTGTACACTTATGTTCAAGCTATGATGAACTCACCAAAAGAAATTCTAGAAAACGTTGGAGACCTCCTTTATATGTTGTGCAAAGTTGAGCTTCAAGAAAGAGATGCATTAAATGCACTTTAAGTTGCATTTAATGAAATAAGCTGAATTTTTGGAACTAGTCCAATGATGATTAATAAGCACATTTCATTTTTTGCACTATTATTTAATTATAATTTAAATATTTGTTTATTATATTTAAGCTATTTTTTAATATAGAAGTTAAGATTATATTATAATCCAGATAGGTGATTATATTCCACCGTTAACTAGTCATTCTAATATGGAGGTTATGAGTATTTCTCATTTATTAGCTAATTTAATTGGGGAGCAATGAGGAGGTTAAAGGCTATATAAAAACTTTTTTATTTTTATTTTTATTTTTTTTGTAAAGGCTATATAAAACTTTTTTTTTCTTTGGTTGCAAAGGCTATATAAAAATATTTTTTAGCAGAGATATCACATTTTAGAATTAAAAATGAATAGAATTTCTATTTTTCTTAGCTTTGTTGAGAACTAAGATTTTTTTTTGCAAATTCTCGTGTTTAGAACTTGCATGCCAGAGTCATTCAAATGGTAGTGATTAAACCTCTTGTGGAGTGATTCAAATCATGAGTTTAGAAACGAATTTTCTTTCTTCTTGATCTTGATCATTAAGGTAATCTATTTCATACTTTCCCTTGGGTTGATTCCATATCAATAAATATGTGAAATTCTTCAATGCCCATTAATTTAGTGCGGGAGTTTGTATGGATATATCCTCTTTCCTTCAATTTGTTGCCAGCAAGATACGCCATCCTAAAATTTTTAGATTTAAAATTTTAGTTCCTTTATTTGGAGACGAATGAAAAAATGCACTTGAATAAAAAAATTAAGATTCAATTGGGCTATCCACGCTAAGAATTAGAGCATCCCTAAATTTACTGAATCATTATCATCTCCATATTTGTGATTCTGCTTCTTTTTTTATTTTTCCTATATATTCGAAAGTGCCTTCGATAAATCTAACATTGTCTTCTCATTGACAATGTTGAACACCACGTTTCTGGATAGTGTCAACCGGAACAATCCTAGAGTCTACCGATCTTTGAGCTTCCACTACTTTGTGGACATGGAATCTGGCTTCACCCCAGGCAAGAATTTGTGAACTAGAACAAATAATCTTCAATATTTATCTTCCAAAAACCAAAATAAGATCCATCAAGCTTTTCAATTTCAAACTTGAAGTTTTTCATCTTCACAGATCGTGGTGAATATCTCCAACTCTTATGTCAGTTGTTAGGATCGCACAACAACTCACTTATGAATCTAGATGAATAACATGAATATCAAAAGAGATAAAATATAAGGAGAAATATACGTTGTAATATTGAGATAGTAAACTCCACCTCAGCTAATGATTTATATTGATGACTTCAAGTATGCATAGTAATAGAGAATATAGAGCATACATATACATAAAGTACATCTTTCAAGCATTACTTAGGAGAATATATATGGGGTTCAGTTTATTATTAATAGTTTTACCGGATATAATCATCTTTCATGCATAGCCATTTACTTTACATAATAGTTTACTATATGTGACCATTTACCATATATGGTCATTTGCGATGTATAGTTATTAAGTAAAATCATACTCCACAACCTAATATTAACATTAAGAACGAATGAAGAACTATAAGTTAGTTACTAGCATAGTATTTTTATATTTATCCATGCTAATTTAAATCTTTTCATATGAGACTTAGAAGCAATCGAGGCAGGGGTGTGGACAATTTGTGGGGTTATAGGGGTCAACCACGTTAGTGTCTTTGTATTTCTCAATTTTTTAGCTTTATAGGAACTTAATCATGTGGACTTTGACTTTGCTGTTTGTTTGTGATGTATCATTTTAAGTTGTATCATAGTTGTTTTTTTTATTGCGATTTTGACTACTCTTCCAAAATTTCTTTAAATAGATGCATACGTAAAAGTTTTAAATTTACGTGTATATTTTCATTAATGGTATATGTTGCAAGGATTGAGTTGTATGTAATAATTTTATCTATGAACGTAACATTTCATATAGTGGCATAATAGTGCAACTCTAGGTCTACGGTGGAGTGACTTAGAGTTAATTAATGAAATTTAATTAATTAATTTTGTATGATTATAGTATAAATGTATAGGTTCTCTGGCACATAATAATGCTAAAAGATTAAATAAATGGAAAGAAATAGTTGAAATATTAAATAAAAGTAAATTAAAATTTGAAATATTGAATATATGAGAAATGAAATATATATAAATAAAATTGATAGTATTTTGGTGTACACAAGTGAGATGATGTGGTGTAGATGGTTAAAAAGAGGGAGTGTAAACAGATAGGAGGCAGAGGAGAGGAGTAGGGCAAGCAATTAGAGAGTAAAAGCGTAATTATGATGGAAAGTGGAGGAAAGAGGGAAAAAAGAGAATGATGGGAAGGTTTGGTGCAGAGAAGGGAGGGGAAGGGAAGGGAGAAGGGAAGGGGGAATGATGGGAAAGTTCCCAAAACCCTAAACTGTTATCATTTCATTTCACTGTCCTCTCTCTGCCCTCCCTCTGCTCTCCCTTTTTCACTATTATTAATTATGTTCTTTTTGTTTCTTTCTCTTCTTTTCTAACAAATTAAATGCCACTTCCACAGGTCAGCGCACAACCTCACCTCCTCCCAACACCTCGATCAATATCATTAATGCTCGCCACACCAACCAAATCTCTCTCTCTCCCCACCCCCTACTTTTAAATCCATTTTCAATTTTTACCCTCCACTCAAATATACCATTTATGAATTTTTTTAATGGCACATGGGTTATACTTCCTTTGTATTTGGACGGAGACTATTAGAAAAAATGTTGTAAGAGACTTTGGAGTTTGAAAGTGTGACACTCGTACACAATTTGATTACAGTGATGGACTATCACTTATGAATCTAAGAAAATTTCTTCTCTCTGTACTACGTAAATTTTTTTGTCTCTTTATTTAATTTTCTATTTGTGGGCACATGAGTGCGATTGATCTTATCTCCGTTCCCGCTACTGCAATTAGGTATTAGAACATTTTGGATGTGGCATTAAGGTACCAACAAAAAAAAAAAAATATTAGAGAATTGAGGCCATCCATTTGGAGAAAAAGAGAGGACCCAATGAAAAGGCATTAATACATTGCATTTGTTCACATTTATGAACAATGTAAATGGAAGTTTGAAAATGGCGCTGCTTCCATTGCCATATTTTTGTCAAAAAGTTGGCCAAAACAATACCCCTTTTCTCTCCTCCACATCTCACCTTGATTTAAGCTTACCCTTTTACTTTGTTGAAACAATCAAATGAAAGCGACACTCCAACTTTAGGGCTAATTGCTTCTTATTCATATTTATTAATTAAACTATTCTTTTAAACATCAACACTTTCACATTTGGGCCAAATCGTATTTATTAATAAAAAAAAAGAAAAGGAAAAGGAAAAAAAGCTTGTCTTTCATAAAGATCCATGTCGTTTACTTGAAGCGGGTTAAGCTTTTTCCAATTATCTTTCTTAGCTACCTGTTATTGACTTTTAATTGTAATTATTAATTTTAAATTGATATTAAAAAAATAATAATAATAAAAGCATGGAAAATGGCAGAAAACAGTTCAGAAAATACTTAAATAATACGTACAAACATAGAGATGGGCACGACAAAATATGTTAAATAACCTCGTCCTTATGTCCCATATATTGCCTACATTACTCTCCATTAACGAAAGAATGGGTAAAAAGGTAATTTTGATATAAAGTTTGAATTATTATCCTTCCTTTTAGCAAGATTGTACATTAATGCTTTGATGTTTTATTTAATCTTCAGGCCACCAACATACGATGCTATCTGTAAGTTTGAAAATGGAATTAAAATAGATTTGGAAGAGACATGAATTATTAAAGTAAGAAGCTATTTTGTTGTTAATCTTTCAAATCAAGCTTTTTGTTTAATAATGAGGAATTGTGTTTTATTCACCAAATGAAAAATGAAAAAGAAATTAGGGGTGTGATATTCACTGATTTCGTTGGGAAGTCGAGGGATTTAAGCACAAAAATAAAATATTAACTAATTATTAGGAAAGGGTTGATTTGAGAATATAAAAATATATGTCGGCATTGCATCTTAAATTAATAAGATTTATTCATTTATGTGTTTCTATTATGGGTAGCTGGGCCCTGACCGAGGTTGATTGGGTCCTGCGACGCTTGTGCCCAAATATGGGCTTCATCACTAAATCCCACTTCACAGTATCTGGGCACTTAAAACCTAAAACTTCCTAATCACTTTGGTTTTGCAAGGTTAGATGGAATGGTTGATTTTATCCTAACTAATCATTTAATTTTTAATAATAATATTTATTATTATATTTGTAAAATAATATTATTCATGGCATGAAAAATATAAGATCATCTTAGTGTAACCTTATCCGAAAGAAATATATTTGAGTAATAAACCATTGATTCGACTAGAAATGTTCATTTAATTTATAAGGTTAATGTCTCACGAGGGCCTGCCTCGAATAAAGTAGAGAATCTCCATTTAAACAAGAAATAGAGGAGGGAGCAAGTGAAATTTTTCTCTGTTACTTAAAAGAGACTAGAGAATAATCATTGCCCTTGTATCTACCCCCGTTGTGAGAACTCCTTGTCATGCTTTCCTTCTTGAAAACGGTGGTAGTGTAGTAAAGCAGAAACGTCGATATGTCATGACCATGGAGCCTGTGTTAAGGTAGTTGCATTTTATTTTTGTAGATCTTAAGTTAAAATAAGGTATCATTTTCAATCATTTCGTTAATATATTTATATTACACATTGGTTATATTTCTTGTTTTGTATTAAAGCTTTTAATGTAAACGTATAAGTCCATGAAATCATTTCATGAATAATTTTAAATGAATGTTTTTCCATAGAAAGATCACGTCATGTATGTGGTAGTGGCTCTATTTCAATAGGAAATTAAGGTCATTATAGTTGGTATCAGAGCTCTAGATTATAAATTTCATAAACAAGCCTACGAGGTAGGCTTAGTGTTACGGTCATGCTTATCCAAGGCATGTTGCTCATGTTGTACTACTTTATTGCTTTCTTTACTGCTTTCTTTACCGCTTTCATGTTGTATTATTTATTTTTTGTTTTCTTTAAGAGTATGACGTTTCGGCGATGTCATGGTTACGCCTGGTAGACATGAAATGCCTCAAAATGTACTATAGGGGGATACGACTAGTTGTCAACTTCTTCCTACCCGATAGTTATATGGTGTGAACCATTGTTGTTGCCTTTTTGCTTACATTCCCATATAGCACCAATTTCAATTTCTCTCTCTTGCTTTCAAACCTCTCTTCCCTGCTTTTTAAAATCTTCTCTTGAAATCGAGATATGAGGTTTGTATTCACATTGCTCGACCGCAGGCAACGTAACTCGAAGTAGGCTTGACCCACTCAGTGCTGAGAGTGGGTGCCGCACAATCGCCAAATCCGCTGTCTAGAAACCACGATTGTGACAGTTGGTATCAGAGCCTAGTAGGCTCCAAAGGGACTGGTAGACACGTCTTCAACTAAACAGTTGAACAAGTCTCACGTGGACAGATTAGTCGAAATAGAAGAATAGATGCAATACTTGCGGGAAGTCCCCGATAGTATTCGATTTCTAGATGAGCGAGTGAAAGAACTTGCTGACAAGATCCTCGCCGTTGATGCAATAAAGGGTCGGTTGGATGGGTTACCCATTCAAGAAATAATGTATCGAATGGATAACCTAGGAACAAAAACTACAAAGAATGATAGTTTCGAGCTCGACAGGCTCTACTGGCCTGATTGAGGAGCGAGTCGATGGCTTAGATAGCTCCCAAAAAGCGATGTTTCAGATGGTCACCGAACTATCTGATAATGTGAAGGCAGCCCTCGAGGTAGTCAGGGTAGAAATGGCAGACATAAGCGCCAGAGTAAATGTTGTCGTAAGGGCAGTGGAGAACCAAACCCCTACCTGGAGGACAACGCGACCCAACAAGGTCAAACTTCTTGAACCCAAGCCCTTCTTCGTGGCTCATGATGCCAAGGCCTTAGAGAACTACATCTTTGGCCTTGAGCAGTACTTTAAAGCGATTGACATTGAGACAGAGGAAGAAAAGATCATTGTGGCTACCATGCATCTAGCTGAAGATGCGAAACTGTGATGGCGGTCGAAGTATGTGGACATCCAAGAGCTTCAATCTGAATTTTTCCCAAAGAATGTTGAGATCATGGCAGAACGAAATTATGTGACCTTACACACGAGTAGCATTCGAGAATATATCAAACAGTTCTCGTTACTCATGTTGGACATTCGACAGATGTCTGAGCTAGATAAGATCTTCCAGTTCACAGAAGGATTGAATCCATGGGCGAAATCTAAACTATATGAACATGACATGGAAGATCTCTCCACGGCCTATGCAATGGCCGAACGATTGTTTAACTTGAACAACGAGCAGCCCCAAGAGACAAGGTGAAACCAAGCCTCCTCAAGTAGAGGTAATCACAACCACACCTCTAATCCATCCAGAATGGGAGGAGGAGACAAACTGAGGATCGGAGGAGTTGAGACAAGACAACCCCAACAGGGGACTGGTGTCTTAGGCAAAGGGCCTCACAATCAGAGCCACTTCAATCGACTACCTCTCTCTTATTTCCTATGTAAAGGAACCATAGGGTGTATGAATGTCCAAAGAGGGTGTCACTACAGGCAATTCAAGCCGCATTGGACACAGACGTGGATGCAAAATCCAAGGGCGAAGAAGCTGAGAAAGCGCTAAACGTAGAAACACCTCGGATGGGAGCCCTAAAGTTCCTATTCGCACTTCAAAAGAAGACCTGTGAACAAAGAGAGCTAATCGAAAAAGATCTTATGTATGTGGAAGCGTGGGTGAATCACAAGTTGGCCAAGAATACGATGGTCGATTTAGGAGCCACCCACAACTTCATGACTAAGACGGAAGCGAATCGGTTGAACATCAAATGGCATCAAGACTCGGGGAAGATGAAGGCCGTCAACTCTGTGACCTTACCGATTTTCGAAATAGCGAGAAAGACTACACTTAAGTTGGGAACATGGAGTAGCTTGGTGTTGAGTTTTATGTCCTAAAACTTATAGTTTGTAAACAAAAACATATTCTATTTTCAATAAAGTTATTATTGATATTTATTCAGTAAAGATTATTATTGAATAAAGTGAATTTTACGATTATTAATCTAAATCCAATAAACTAAGAACACTCTGACTATAGTATGATTATTTGAACTATATGTAGAGACATAAGAGTGGATCAAGTTCAAGTATATAGTCAAAATGATCTATAGTATAGGGATAAGGCTAAGTACCTTATCTTGGGACACTATGGATGCGGCCCACTTTTTTAAATGATATAAACAATGTGATCACTAAATTGTACATGCAGAGACATGTGAGTGACGGCGTCCTATGCCATGAGTATTGCATAAGATCGGACCATGAAGAAAATCACTCTCACTTTATAATGTCGTTTACTGTTGAGACTGATTTTTTTATTTCATTCGATGACCTAGGTAACTCGATCTTAATCTTGAGCTAACCATGAACACCTGTTTATTTAGAATTATCCTTAGATTTGCATGGGTGAGAGTGGCTCGAGTTTGCCGACTCAATAGGCCTCCCATTTGCAGGGGTAAGACTGGGTAAATGTCTGGGAACGTGGGGTGCAAGATGGAATTCGCTCCTACCCACTTTTAGGGATAGAAGAGAGGTAGTTCCCTTAAGTACTGACTCTAGGTCTTGAACAAGGGGCCCCACCCTCTCATTGGCATGAGAGAGCTTCGGTTTACTGGTTGGACCACAAACCAATTGTTCATTAGAGGATTAGTGGGACATAAGGAACAAGAAATAACTTCAGGGGTAAAATGGCAAATTGACCCAACTCTAGTTACGAACAACCTGTGAAGGATCGACTTACTAATCATGCTTATATCAAATGGACATGAATATATCTATAGTGAGGGGAGTGGCAACTACTAGGCTACAGTGGAGTGTCCTAGTAGTTAACGAATATTGGTTAACAAGGTTAATGAGTTTAGCCGGTTAATCTCGGATTGTTGGAGCTCATGATCTATAGGTCCATTAGGTCCCCCTGCTAGCTCATATCGGACTAAACCTTAGAACAGTGTGACGAGTGAGTTCGAAGTGTTCGAATTTAAATTAGGGAATATACGCTAAATATATACTATATATTTAACTGCATTTGTTTTAATTATGAATTAAACAAAAAGAGAGAATTGGAGATATTTAAATAAGATTTAAATATTTTAATTATCAATAGGGATCCATAATCAATATATGTCGGAATTGATTGAGATTGGCATTTGATTTAATGTTAAATATTAATTAAATGGTTTAATTAATAATAATTATTATTTTGATTTGAAATTAATTATTTAAATTAATTGTTGAATTAAAATCAAGAAAGTCAAAATGTTGACTTGACTTAATGGAGAAATCCATCTTTGAGTCCGTGGAATATTGAGTGTCAATATATGGTTTAACCAAACTTGCATGGTTGCCACATAATCCCACAAATTTGAGTGGAATTTTGAGTGTCCAAATTTGGTAATCTCAAATGTGCATGAACATGCAAATATGACTCTATAAATAGAGTAATCAAGGTCGGAGAATAGTAGGGAAGACACTAGTAGTGGTTCGAAACCGGTTTGTGAGGAAAAAGAAATTTGAACTACAAAAGGTTAGTATTCAAACTCATTGAGTTTTAATGCTTTTGAACATGCTAGCTAATTTACTATAATTGATGTCCTTAGAGTGCCTAAGATCCAAATTGCTTCCGCACGTGTTGTGTTATAGTAACACCATCAATTGGTATCAGAGCAAGATTTAGGCACTTTATTTACATTAATTTGAGCATGGTGGGTACCATTTCATGAATGAAAATTGTGGTTGCTGTAGTGGATATTTATGTTTTTTGGCATTTTTTTATGCAAATTTGATACAATTATTGTAATTGGCCTAATGTGTATGGGTTTTAATGAGTGAAGAAAGGTCTGTAATTTTTATGGAGTAATTAGAGTCCATTTTAGGTTGTAATTGATCGAAAATGGAAGAGATAGCAAGCTGAACCGAAGAAGAAGATGGAAAAGGCGGTTCGGGTGTTTTTCTACCAGTTGGGGTCCGGTTCAACGTTTTTAAGGGTTGGTTCGGCCAGTTCGTGTCCTCGGGAGCGGTTCAAGTTATTTTTAATTATTAATGTAATAATTTAGTTAATTGCTTGCTTTAAAATGCCAAAACCAATCCACTTTAGTGTGTTTAATTAATTATGCATTATGAATGTATGTTTTAATTAAATAGAAAATGTATATGCATAAAGTATGTCATATAGATTTAAAATCCCACCATAGGCTAAGCATGATTCATGCATTACAAGTATGTTATTAGTGTTATAATGTATAGTATGCATGTCTAGGGTTCCATGAGTGATAGATGTAAATTGTTATATTCTTGCATGGAATGGATGATTATATAATTGTTATATAAAGCATGTTAGATGTATGTTATAGGTTACTTTCAACGTCATAAAACGAGATAGACGTTAAAATCTATAACAAAGATAAATGCATGCTCACTTAAGGTTAACAACCAAGAACGATCAATTTTAATAGTTAAAATAGGTCGATATCTTGTAAAACTGCGGTTCTAAGAAAGCTCACCTGGCACGATCTTGTCTAAGGCTGGAGGTACTTAAGTTGACGATTTACGGAACGCCTACTACCTGGAGATCGAGCTAGTACTTGAGCTTAGTTAGCCCAGTTTTATGAGCATGCGTGAGTGATGTAAGGATTTTTTTTTTTAAAAAAATGAAAAATCATCTAGACATCCTAGGTAAAAATCGAGTATAAATGTTATACTTGGAAAAATCACCTAGACTTAGGTTATATTTAATTAGCCGGAATATACCTAAGTAATAAGTATACCCAACCGTCTAAAATACTTGGTGGGAAGAAAAAGGTATATGAGATACATCGTTTTCTTTTTACGCTCTCTGAAAAATTCACACCGTGAGATTCATGCTTGGCCTCATGTCGCCCTGGGAGCGGCCTCCATTCAGAAGATATTTGCTTAAGTCAATAACAAGGTGAATAGAGAAAGTATTTGAAGTCATTGAGAAAGTCGGAAGGACTTCATATCGTCTCCAACTACCTACACGGATGAGAATTCATCCTGTCATCCATGTAAGTAACCTCAAACCATACCATCCAGACGATGATGACTAGCAACACAACCAAGTGACACGACCATCAGTGACATTGAAGGACCCGAGTACGAAAGAAGTAGAAGAGGTTTTGGCCAAGCGAACCCATCGCATTGGCAAACCTAAGCACAACTTACAGGAATTTATAGTCAAGTGGAAAGGACTTCTAGAAGAAGAAATCAGCTGGGAACGTGCTGACGACCTGAAAACAATCGCACCTCAGATTGCAGAGTTCGAAGAAATGAGACGGTTGGCAGGGACGTCAACCAATTAAGTGGGGGAGGATGTCACGATCATGCTTGTCCAAGGCATGTTGCTCATGGCCGCATGCCCGTGACACGCCGAAACCTTTGCTTTGTACTACTTTATTGTTATCTTTACTGCTTTCTTTTACCGCTTTCATGTTATATTATTTCTTTTATGTTTTCTTGAAGAGTATGACGTTTCGGCGATGTCATGGTTACGCCTGGTAGACATGAAATGCCTCAAAATGTACTATATGGGGATATGACTAGTTGTCAACTTCTCCCTACTCGATAGTTATATGTAGTGAGCCGTTGTTGTTGCCTTTTTGCTTACATTCCCATACAACACCAATTTCAATTTCTCTCTCTTGCTTTCAAAACTCTCTTTCTAAAACCTCTCTCCCCCACTTTCAAAAATCTTCTCTTGAAATCGAGACCCAAGGTTTGTATTCACGTTGCCCGACTGCAGGCAATGTAACTCGAAGTAGGCTTGACCCATTGAGTGCTGAGAGTGGGTGCCGCACAATTGCCAAATCCGCTGCCTAGAAACCACGATTGTAACACTCAGCATGTTCTATGGTCCCATCCACTAATGCCCCATCACTGTCAGGTTTGTCATGCATAAGATAATAAAAGAATTAGGGTAAATGCCACGGATTAAATATGTTGTTGTTGCTTTGTCATTGTCGGATACAATTCATGATTGAATATGTTACCCTTGACTGTAATATATGTTGGTTTTAGAATCATGCCATCTAGAGGACATAGAAGAGGACGTTGAGGAAGGAGACTATGTCTTATTAAAGGATGGGGTAGAGGTATAGAGAGTCCAGCTCGTGAAGGATCAGTAACTCGAACAGATGTAGCAGTGTCACCCCCAACAACACGACAACTGGAATAGACCCCACAAAGAACTTGATGTGGGAATCATTTTAGACCATGATGCAAGCGGTGGTGGCTACCCAACAAGCCAACAGTACGCAGTCCACGTGAGAAGTGAGGTATCTGTGGGATTTAAAGTGGTATGATCCACGTACCTTTATGGGACCTCAGGAGACCCAACGAAGGAACAATTGTGGCTAACATAAATGGAGACGATCTTCTCGTTAATGAACTATATGGATGATTAGAAGGTATCATGCGCATCGTTTATGTTGAAAAATAATCTGGAATTATGGTGGGTGGATAATCCAGAGATTCTCAACCCAGATGGAAACGTGATATCATGGTCCCAATTTGAAGAAGTATTTTTTAGGGAGTACTACCCGAAGACAGCCCAACTTCGAAGGAATAGAAGTTCACCCATCTGACATAGGGTGGACGTTCTGTTGACACCTATGCAAGAGAATTTATGAGGTTGAAATGGTTCGCACCAGAGCTGGTGGACACAAAATTGAAGATGGCTAAGAGATTCATCCTGGCCTTGGACGCAAAGATTGATCGTACTGTGGAGGCCATATACCCTACCACTTATGATGTTGCCTTAAGGCCAGCTAAGACTATGGAGGAGCCTAGGGATGAGGAACGTCTAGAGTCGATCATTACTATAAGAATGAAATGACGGTATGAACAGAGGGAGGCAAGTCGTTCGTCATTGGCGCGCAGACCACAACAAAAGAATAGATATCGTAGGGACCAATACAGGGCCCAAGGAAATGAGAACCGACAATACCACGAATGTGAAAAGCAACATTGGGGAAGGCGTATGGCTAGATCTAGAGCTTGTGTTTAGATGTAACCTGAAGGCCACCTTGCTAAGCATTGCACAGTAAGGAGGATGAAAAACCCGGTTAACCAACCAAGGGGCTTAGGTGATACAAAGAGACCTATGTAGACCCACTCTCAGGCAAGAGCATATGCATCCACTAGTAGGGAAGCTGGAAAATCCGACACAGTGGTGACTGTTAGATAAAAGCATATGGTTTTCTTTATTTAGGTTATTCATCCTTTTCTTAAAATTAGTTTGTTGAATCTTGTTTTTAGGTTATCTGAATTAACTCATACACATTTTTAGCTGGCTATTTGGGCCATGTTTAGGCACAAAATTTGTTGGCCAATTCGACCTAGAATGTACTTTGTTTTAAATAGTGCAATTAAATGAAAAACATTAGCACGGTGTTTCAGCAACAAAAAAATCTCAAATCTTTTGTTCTCTTCCTACTTCTGTCATTTTCTTGCACTTTCTGTTTTTTTCTTCTTCCAACAATTTTCTTCGGCTATTTTTCCTCCGACGATTTCCTCTCACGGCAAATTGCTTAGTTAAATGATATCAGTGGACCACGCCTACGCCAACACCAACCACATCTCATGCTACGCCTCCTGAACTAGTGGAGTTCGCAACACCATGTATTGTGGACTCGACGCTAGATGTCAATCATGATGATGGTCTGGGGGCCAGGTACTGGAGGATTGAAGACCTACTAGGAGGAGGACTAGTGGCTTGCGAGCTCGAATAAGAGGTGGCCGAACTTACTGCATATCATCAGCGCGGATAAACCAAACTCTTTCGTCGAAGCAGAGAAGAACCCGTGCTGCTGCCGGGACACCGAGCCATAGGTCTCAAATGGGCATTCAAACTGAAGCGTAATGAAGAGTGAGAAGTTGTGAAGTACAAGGCTCATCTAGTGGCGAAGGGCTCCTGGCTTCTTGGACAACGACAACCCTGACAAGGCATTCAAGAGGGAGATATCAAAGAACTTCAAGATGAGCGATCTCAGTGTGCTCAACTACTACCTCAGCATCGAAGTACAACAGAGTACTGTCGACATCACCATCTATCAAGTGGCGTACGCGAAGAAGCTAGCATACAGTAACACCCTACAAGGACGCTAAACACTACTGTAACACCCCAAAAATGAAGAAAAGCCACCTATGCAAGACCCAAAGGATCCAAGAAAGAAAATTAAGAGGATTAAGCAAGGAAAATGGTCTTAGTAAGTCATTTCTATACCCTAAGAAGTAATATTAAGAACTTAAGACCTTTGGAGAAGGATTGGGAATGAAAGCGTAATCAAAAAGGACGAAAATGTCATTTTTTCAATTATCGAGGATCTTCCTAGATTTTTAATTCCTTATCTAGAAGGAATTTCAAGATCCTCAAGAAGAGAAAAATGACCAACAAGGGATGAAGAAATTTTAGAAAAATTATGGATTATTCGAGAAAATAATAATAAAATATTCAGAAAGTGACAAATTACCAAATTACCCTTGAAGTTAAGGATAATTACGGAATTGCCATTCTGCTAAAAAAATTAGAACCTTCACAGTGCCTTCTGCACAAAATCCTTCGAATCTCGACTCTCAACCGTTGGATCTCCTCCAAACTTGTATATATTATAGAACACTCATGGATCGTCACATCCAACGGCTAGGATTCAAAACCAAAGTTGGTGAGGCTCTGATCGGAGTAGATATTTCTGACGGATTTCTAGAAAATCCAACCGATAGTTCATGATGGAGCTTTCAATGTCGATTTAAGTTTTCCCTATATATTCTGAAGTTGGGGCAATAGTTTGGATCAAGAATCGAGTAAGGTCAAGCTCCTAGTCGTTGGCAATAAGCGTTTAGATTGTGGGTCTCCTACTCTCGGGTTTCTACCAAATTCGAGACCAATTCTCCACCATTTCCTTTCAAACTTATTCTTGTAGCTTCTAAACAAGATTCCCCACAAGTTCTATGAAGAAATAGAGTCTTGAAAGTGCCCAGAAACCATTCCCCAATCTAATCCGCCATTAAAGAGCTTCAAGGAAAACTCAAGATTCCAATCCGAGGATACACAAGAATTCGCCGATCAAGGACGATCCCAATAAGTTTCTGCACCTCCAAGGAATATTTTCATAGAAGACCACAAAGAGAAATAACCTTAGGAGCGTGCCCAATTGAATAAAATTCGTTTCGGGTTCAAATTGGGGGTAGGTATCGAATTCCTATCTACGACCTCTTTTCCTTCAAATTAAGGATTCCTTTAACTTCATAGGAAGAAGTTGAGTAACTTTGCGAAAGGAATCAAAAGTTGAAACGTCTTAGAACAAGATACCCAAGAGATCGAAAATCAGAGGTGTCGGGTAACTTGCAGACCGAGAGTAGTTTCTCAAAATTAAGATCCCACACTCAAAGTCGTTCCTCCAAACCAATTCCTTTATCTTGAGGGAAGAATAAGGAAGAGGTTTCATGAAGAAATCGAGCCTAAAAAAACTCCTAGAATCGGCTACCCAATAAGAAATCCTCTGTTTTTACTCCGGCGAGAAATCATATTTTGGACGAATTTTGGAAGCGAATATCTTAGGCTATAATCCATGAAAAGTTACGAAGTCAATCCCTAGCTCTTCCTTGTAACACCATCTTTAAGTTTCATGAAGAAATCGAGGAGAGAAACAGCATGAATGGAGTTGGGAAGGCGAGTTTCAGACGGCGGCGCTATATGCCAGCTGCGTCTTTTTCCCGCCTGGAGGAAGAAGACGATGACGTGGCCGGTTCAGTTGAAACGAACATGTCAACCCAAAACTAGACCTTCCCTCAGATTTTCTCAATTTTAATCTCTTTCTAGACCAGTTCTCATAAAAAAATTTATGGTTCCAAAAAGTAAACACAATAAGGAGTCTGTGGAAGGAAATTTGAGGTAATTAGGTTACCGGAAGCTCAAGAACGGAAGTCCCGAACGTCGACAACAAGGTAAGTAGCCACCTTGAACTTTTTGTTTAGAAATACTTGTAGGAATCACTTGGATTTCCATATGAACCCTAAACCAAGTATGAACTAAGGATACATGAAAGAAAAACCCTAGGAACCGTGAGTTAAGGCCTTTAACCGAAGAAATCGCTCGGGATTTAGGTAACGTTAAAAATAACCCATTAGATGAACTCCACTACCTATGAAATTTTAATACTGAGCATATTATAGCATTTTTAGATTATATATGAAATTTGGTGGTCATGGATAAGGATTAGTAGGAAAACCCAGAAACGACGCAAAATGACCATAATGCCCCTAAGGATATCTAGCTACGGTTATTGACCTAGATGACCTCCAAATTCTATGAAACTCTGTAGTAGATCTTATTTTATTGTGTTTGATGATGTGGTGAAGTTTGAAATCCATTGGAATACGTTAAGTAGCAAAACCAAGAATTAGGGGTAGAATGACCAAAATGCCCCTAGGACTACTTATAGAAATTCAAGGTCTATACGTGCTCCAAATGATTTGCTACTTCTTATAAGGTCGATTATGAAGGACATGACGATATATTTGAGGTCTCAAGTTGATTGGAGCAAGTTTGGAACCTAACTAAGTTAGGACCCAAGAAACACCTAAAGGAAACACCACAAGTATTAAGACTCTTCTAGAACCTCCCTATGAATCTATGATCTTCTAGAACAGCTTACACTAAGATGGGTTCATATGGTTACAAATACAAGTTACAACTTATGCCTCAAGGAATTAAGGACCTTAGAAACTTACAAGATTAAAAACCAAGAACAACAATACACAAGCTTTACAACTACCCAAGTAAGAAGAATGCTAGATACCACTCAAGGACGAAGGACTAAGGTCCCCAAACTCAGAAACTCAAGAATGCTAGGTAATACTCTAGTCATGTCCAAAGTGACCCATGACCTCCCACCAAGCACTGCCCAAGAATTCCTCTTCTAGGTGGGATGCCCTGCACCATGTTTCCTTTGCAGGATGTCATGCCTCAAGTTTCCCTCACCTAGAAGAGATGCCCTGCAGACTTGCAGGATGCCATGTTCAAGTATGCATTGAGCAAGTGACCTTTATGGCCTATCAAGGGGAGTAGTCTAAGGTCACGGAAGAGAAAGAAGAGAGTAAGTTACCTTAGCCACGAATCAAGAACCTCCTAAGACCTCCCACGGTACAACATGCTCATGACTTAGACTGAGCTGCTTGGAACGCATGAAGCCTTGAGCGTAGGTAAGCAGACTATATTATAGGGCAAGCCCTTAATGTAGTATTAAGACTACATCGCTTGGAACGTAAGAAGCATTGGATGTAGGTTTTCAGACTATGCCACTTGGAACGCATGAAGCCTTGAGCATAGGTTAAGCAGACTGTATTATAGGGCAAGCCCTTGATGCAATATTAAGACTACATCGCTTGGAATGTAAGAAGCCTTAGATGTAGGTTTTCAGACTATGCCGCTTGGAATGAAGCTTTGGGCATAGGTTAAGCAGACCGTATCGAAGGGCAAGCCCTAAGATGCGGTAAGACTACATCGCTTGGAACGCATGAAGCCTTGGACGTAGGTTCAGGCTGTGTCGCTTGGAATGCATGAAGCCTTGGACACAGAATTGTCAGGTGCATGTCTAGTACCGTAAATCCTAGGGGGAGTGCCTTGGAGAACGAACCAAGAACAGAACAAGAACCTAGAAAGTACCAAGAACAAGAGAAAGATCAAGGACTAGAAAATGGATCAAGATCCTAGTTCCAAGGACAAGAACTAGGAACAAAGGACCAAGAACCAAGAACCAAAAACCATAGTACTAAGGCCCTTAAAGGAAAACCAAGGTTTTAGAATTCAAGGACTAAGGTCCTAAAAAAAGATCAAGATAAGAACCCCAAGTCAAGAACAAGAATTAGAGGGCCTAAGTACTTACAACAAGAATAAGAACAAGAGCAAAGAATGTGGTACCCTGGCATATCAAGGACACGATTAAGAGCCTACTTGTCTTACTAAGTCTTGTACTCGTTCCTTATTCTCCATTTTTTTTCCAGGTGATAAGGAGTTGGTCGAGGTCGGGAGCGGACTCTGGAGCAGGTGCCATAGACTAACCTCACCCGTCATCATCGACCCTTTTGTCTCAAAGTGTTTTGTGTCAGTTCCTTGTTTTGTATTTTAACTATTATTTTGTGTTTTAATTTCTATGTTGTGTTTTGAATACTTACGTATAAACTCTATTTTGATAATAATGTAAATATAATATTTTAAATTTCTTTGTTTTATTTTGTGAAAAATTTACCCGCCTTTTTTAGTCATCGAGATAGCCCGGTCCTTACAATTACGACGGCAGTCGATGCCACCAATTACCGTAGCATTGTCAGGAGTCTACGCTATCTGATAAACACATGCCCTAACCTTGCTTATTTTGTTGAATATGTGAGTAGGTTTATGGAAGCACCTAGGGAGGAGCATCTTGTGGCTGTCAAGTGCATCTTGCGTTATGTGGCCGGAACCAGAGGCTGGGTGGCTGTCAAGCGCATCCTGCGCTATGTGGCCGAAACCAGAGGCTGGGGTGTGAGATACTGTGTAGGGAGAGGAAAGGAGGTGGCTATCAAGCGCATCCTGCTCTATGTGGCCGGAACCAGAGGCTGGGGTGTGAGATACTATACAGGGAGAGGAAAGGAGAAGCTTGAGCTGGTCGGCTACACTGATAGTGACATGGATGGTGGTTGATGATCGTAAGAGCACCAACGAGATGATTTACTTCCTCTCAGGCGGCGCGATCTGATGGCAATCAACTAAACAAAAGGTAGTTTTTTTTGTCTTCTTGTGAAGCAGAGTACATTACCACTTCGACGGCGGCCACACAGGGGGTCTAGCTTGCATGGCTGATGGAAGAACTCATCGGAAGAGAAGGTGATTCACCAATGTTGTACGTGGACAACAAAGCTATGATCTCCCTATAAAAAATCCAGTTTTGCACGACTGGAGCAAGCACATAGATATCAGGTTCCATTACATCTAGGAGTGTGCATATTGGGGGCTTATCAAGATTGATTTCATCCAAACAAAGGAACAGCTTGGAGACATTTTTACCAAGTCTCTGGCGCGGGTAAAATTTGAGGAATTTCGCTCAAGTATTGGAGTTCAAATAATAAGGTAGATATACCACCGCTTCTAGGAGGAGATTGTTAGATAAAAGCATGTGGTTTTCTTTATTTAGGTTATTCACGTTTTCCTTAAAATTAGTTAGTTGAATATTGTTTTTTGGCTATATGAATTAAGGCATACGGGAGAGCATATTTTTAGCTGGCCACTTCGGACATTTTTAGAATGTAATTTGTTTTAAACAGTGCAATTAAATGAGAAACATTAGCACGGTGTTTCACAACAATAAATCCCAAATCTTTGGTTCTCTTCCTACTTCTATTATTTTCTTGCGCTTTATATTTTTCTTTTTTCTTCTTCCAACAATTTTCTTAGGTTATTTTTCCTCCAACGATTCCTCACAGCTCAGTCAAAAGACATGAGTGACAGGTACTTTATCTATCCCGTAACATTATGCTTTAACCTTATTTGGCTCACGCCCTACACATTCGTTTATATCTATACCATTTGTTAGACAAGTAGGGTTCAAATTAGAACCCTTATTGCATGTATTGACTATCAGCACCTCAGCAGGGGTAGACCTAGTTTCTAAGAATAGGTTAATGGACAAGTAATAGTGGCGGGATGAATTTTGGACGTAAACCAAATAGTTGTTAGTATGGCGGACTTCGACGTAATACTAGGAATGAATTGGTTGGTTGAAAACCACGCTAGCATAGATTGTCATAAAAAGGAAATGGTATTCTCACCCTCTATCCAACTTTAAATTCAAGGGCACCTACACTGGAGTTGCCCCTTAGGTGGTCTTAATGATGAAGGCCAAGAAATCGATCCAACTATGAGGTTAGGCCATATTAGCTAGTGTCATAGGTATAAAGGTAAAGAGAAGACCTTGGATATGGTACCAATAGAGAATAAATTTTTGGATGTCTTTTCGAAGGATTTACCAGACACACCTCCTTCCCGAGTTGTGGATTTCGGTATAGAACTTGAGTCGGGTATTAGACCTATTTTTAAAATCCTCTACTGCATGGTACCAGCGAAACTAAAGGAACTCAAGATGCAACTACAAGATCTACTAGACAAGTGTTTCATTCGCCTAGCGTATTTCCTTAGGGTGCACCAGTGTTATTTGTTAAAAAGAAATATGACTTGACATGTCTACGCATTGACTATTGAGAGTTAAACAAGAGAAGAATGAAGAACAAGTATCCACTCCCTTGTATCAAAGATTTTTTAAACCAACTCAGAGAAGTAGCCTTGTTCTCCAAGATAGATCATTAATCAAGTTATCACCGTATTAAGATTAAAGAGGGTATGTACCGAAGGTAGCATTTAGAACATGGTACGACCACTCTGAGTTTGTAGTCATGTCTTTTGGTCTCACTAATGCCCCTGTTATCTTCGTGGAACTAATGAAATGAGTATTTAAGGAGTGTCTAGACATATTTTTCATCGTGTCTATAAATGACATCCTAGTGTACTTAAAGACATCAAGAACATTAGGCACCTTCGAAAAGTCCTAACAATTTTGAGAGAGAATAAGTTGTACGAAAATTTCTCTAAATGTGAATTCTGGCTATGACAAGTCTTATTCTTAGGGCATGTGGTGTCGCATGATGGAATTTCAGTAAATCCCACCAAAATCAAAGCGGTCATTAAGTGGAATTGATCGACTACAGTTACCAAGGTATGTAGTTTTTTGGAGCTAGTAAGGTACTACTAACGCTTTGTGTAAGACTTCACCAAGATAGCCTCACCGCTCACACCATTGACGGAAGAAGGGTGTTTCATTTTTATGGAGTTTCGTGCTTAAGGCAAGCTTTCAAGGCCGAAAACAAAGGCTAGTGTCTGCCCCAGTAGTCACAGTTCCTGAGAGCTTAGAGGGATATGTGATATATAGTGACACCTCTAAGAAGGGACTAGAATGTGTATTGATGCAACATGGGAAGTTTGTAGCATATACGTCCCGTCACTTGAAGGACTTGAGCAAACTACCCTTCTTATCACTTAGAGTTAGTCATAGTGGTGTTTGCACTTCAAATCTGGTGACACTACCTGTATGAAGAAAAGACCCAAATTTAAGAACCACAAAAGCTTGAAATATTTTTTTACTCAGAAAGAATTGAAATATGCGATAACAAAGATGGTTAGTATTGGTGAAGGATTACGACATAGACATTCAATACCACCTTATAAAAGCAAACATAGTCGTCAATGCTCTAAGCCAGAAAACAACACACTCGCCGGTCCTCACACCAGAGAGTTACGGGTGCAGCCGAACTTCGAATGAGCCAATATAGTAGTAGTAACTGAAGGAGTTGTAGCTCAGATGGCTCAACTCACAGTCCAACCCACACTTCAACAGCGGATTACTGAATCTCAACGAGTGGACCCCATATTAGCCAAGATTTTTGGTCAGTTAACAGTGAGCTCGGTGGACAGTTTCTCAAAATCATCAAATGGTGGGTTACTATGTCAAGGACGACTATATGTCCTAGTAGTGGAGGAACTGAGGAATGAGATACTAATTAAGGCTTACAACTCACCGTTCTCTATGTATCCAAGCGGTACTAAGATGTATCAAGACTTGAAACTATATTTCTGGCGGCGAAGTATGAAAAAGGACATAGTAGATTTAGTAAGTAAGTGTTTGGTATGTCAATAAGTGAAAGCCCCTGAATAGAGGACAACGTGATTATTGCAACCCTCAGTGTGTTGAAATGGAAGTGGAAAAACATCGCTATGGATTTCATCGTAGTCCATAGGTCGACACACTTCCTACCTAGCAAGACAACTTTACGGTAGATAACTAGGCACAGTTGTACATGAAAGAAATTGTAAGGTTGTATGGAGATTTCTGATGACGATAATGTCGGATCAAGACCCACGCTTTACGCCAACATTTTGGCGCAGACTCCAGAAAGTGTTGGGTACCCGCCTTGACTTTAGTTCTTCCTTCCACCCTCAATTATGATCAAACTGAACGTTTGAACCAAACTTTGGAAGATATGTTGCGCGCCTGTGTATTGAATTTTATTGGTAGCTAGGACTCTAAGTTGCATCTCAAATAGCAATTTTAAGCTAGTATTAAGGGAGCACAGTGACCTCGGCTTAGGACAACCAAATAAGAGGCTTTACTGTTGACTGAATTGTATGTAGTATGTGGTGCGTGCCTTACGACCCTTATACGTGTCGTGTTATGTTTATGCTATGATATAAGTTATGTTATGTTATAGGTTATACCATGAAACGATTATGCTATGTTCTGGATCTTGTCGTGAAATCAATGTTGTATGATGCATAAAGCCTCTATATGTTATTCTACACACTGTGTTAGAAATGTTCACTCCAGGTTTATGAGATACTATTAAGGTGCATTTATTGTTCATGAAATTTATATTTACGAAAAGAACAAACGTATAGTCTACATCATACATATATGTCATGATTTAAAACTATGTGGACCTCATGCATGTTGTATGTCACATGCATTAAAATACTTCTCTCTTATGACTAGTATGGACGAGTACAGTACGGTATTATATACACCATAATATTATGTGTGTTCCTTTCCCTCTACAGTTTTTTGCAGTGTGAGTGTACACTAGCCTGTTGGGTTTTATGTCTTAAAACTCATAGTTTGTAAACAAAAACATATTCTATTTTCAATAAAGTTATTATTGTTGTTTATTTAGTAAAGATTGTTATTGAATAAAGTGAACTTTACGATCATTAATCTAAATCCAATAAACTAAGCACTCTGGCTATAGTATGATTACTTGAACTATATGTAGAGACATAAGAGTGGATCAAGTTCAAATATATAGTCAAAATGATCTATAGTATAAAGATAAGGCTGAGTACCTTATTTTAGGGACACTATGGATGCGGCCCACTTTTGTATATGATATAAATAATGTGATCACTAAATTGTACATGTGGAGACATGTGAGTGGGGGCGTTCTATGCAATGAGTATTGCATAAGATCGAACCATGAAGAAAACCACTCTCACTTTATAATGTCGTTTACTGTTGAGACTGATTTTCTTTTCATTCGATGACCTAGGTAACTTGATCTTAATCCTGAGCTAACCATGAACTCTTGTTTATTCGAAATTATCCTTAGATTTGCATGGGTGAGAGTGGCTCGAGTTTGCCGACTCAATAGGCCTCCCATTTCAGGGGTAAGACTGGGTGAATAGCTGGGGACGTGGGGTGCAAGATGGAATTCGCTCCTACCCACTTTTAGGGATAGAAGAGAGATAGTTTCCTTAAGTATTGACTCTAGGTCTTGAACAAGGGGCCCCACCCACTCATTGGCCTGAGAGGGATTCGGTTTACTGGTTGGACTACAAACCAATTGTTCATAAGAGGATCAGTGGGACATAAGGAACAAGAAGCAACTTTAGCAGTAAAACGGCTAATGGACCCAGCTTTAGCTACGAACAACCTGTGAAGGATCGACTTACTAATCATGGTTATATAAAATGGATAGAAATATATCTATAGTGAGGGGAGTGCAACTACTAGGCTATAGTGGAGTGTCCTAGTAGTTAACGAGTGTTGTTGATTAACAAGGTTAATGAGTTTAACCGGTTAATCTTGGATCGTTGGAGCCCATGATCTATAGGTCCATTAGGTCCCTCTGCTGGCTCATACCGGACTAAACAATAGAACAGTGTGACGAGAGAGTTCGAAGTGTTCGAATTCAAATTAGGGAATATGCGCTACATATATACGATATATTTAACCGCATTTTTGTTTTATTTCCGAATTAAACAAAAAGAGAGAATTTGAGATATTTAAATAAGTTTTAAATATTTTAATCAAATATGTGTCGGAATTGGGATTGGCTTTTGAGTTAATATTAAATATTAATTAAATAGTTTAATTAATCATTTAATATTACTTTAATTTGAAATTAATTATTCAAATTAATTGTTGAATTAAAATGAAGAAAGTCAAAATGTTGACTTCATTTAATGGATTAAGAAAAATCCATGTTGGTGGAATTTTGAGGTGTCAAAATTTGGTGAACTCAACTTGCATGCTTGCCACATAATCCCAATCATTTGAGTGGAATTTTGAGTGTCAAAATTTGGTGATCTCAAATTTGCATGAACATACATACATAACTCTATAAATAGCTTGAGATAGTGGAAAATACAAAATCCCTCCCAAGTTTAGTCACTCACCGGATTCCACAATCCCGTTCTAAGGCCGGAGGATAGTGGAAAATACACTAGTGGTTCAAAACCGGTTCGTGAGGAAAAAGGAATTTGAACTTCAAAAGGCTAGTATTCGAACTCATTAAGTTTTAATACTTATGAACATGCTAGTTATTTACTATAATTGATGTTCTAAAAGTGCTTAAGATTCAAATTGCTTCTGCATGTGGTATAGTCCATGTGGATACGTATACGCGTTTGCTTGTATACGTATACACGTCTGCTTGTGGTCCATGTGCGCTTGCATGAGCCATGTGTAGAGAAGTGCTTTACATCCAATTCTACCTAGACCGTAAAGTAGAGACCAAAGGCATGATGTTTTATTAAAGAATAGATCTCATCATTATTGCATGCTACTTTTTCCGGGTAAAGGTAGGTGCCACATTTTACCTTTTCTAGGTAAAGGTGAAGAATACTTGTACGCATGACAACATCGCTATGAAGGCCATGGAAGAGAAGTTGGTTTAGTTGCATTCATATTTGGTTGTGTAGTGCTTGGTTAGATCAAGACATTAATTAAGTTAATGTTATTATGAATGTTTAAGTCCTCGACACTTTATGAAATGTTTTATATTTTGATAGAAAAAAATCATTAGAATGCACGAGTTTCTTGAAGGGTTATCATGTTTGCTATATGTATTGATTATGTTCAAGTCTTTAAGATACTACGGCGTACCATAGTTAAGCATGTATGGAACCGCTTACGTGTCCACAACAAATCATGTTATAATAAATATGAAAGTACTATAAGTATTTTGAATGTGATGCTTCATGCATGTCATGCAGATAAAAATAATATTTAATTTACAAACTGATATAAAATCAAACTATTTATTCAATACAATTAAATATATCACGGACTCCAAAGATTTCAAGATCTACATTAAAAATCTAGACTTTGATCCTACGCTCCAAATCCGGACTTCTTAAACTTAACCCTAAAAAAATTCTCTTAAATCTAGACTCCCTGAACCCCCATTTTAAGCCCCTAAGCTTAAGATGTTGAACCTGGACCCTAAAAAACCTAAAACATAATCAATTAATTAAATAAAAAGGTTAAAAAAAAATACTTGACACTCTAGATTTTTTTTCGTAATTTTTATTTGGTATACATTCAAATTATTAAATTCAAATATAAACTTTCAGGGGAAGAAAAATGTGAATGTGAACCCCTCCAATCTCATTTCAGATTATCGACCTGAGTAGATCAGGTGCTAAGGCTAATACCTCGACTAAAAGTTTAAAAATTTGAGACATCAGACTAAATCCACAAAGCAAAATGATATTCAAGATTCAATACACGTCAACATGATGATATTTTAACAAAGAAATCAAAGGATCAAGTTCACACGTTTTTTGGTAAGGGATAACTTTATTCCAAATGCTCAACAGATTTAATGTTTGGAAAGATGATATTCGAAACTAATAACTGGCGTCGGAAAATAGTGAACCTGACACGTCACAGCAGTTTACGGCTTCCTGTCAGATTTACGTGAAACAGTTAATAGGTAACTCCACATGATGCATGCGAAGTAAATCAAGAAATTTTATAATTTGACACCCAGAAATTTTGAATTTTCACATTAATGCAAAAATTCAAGCCCATTTTCTCTAAGCAACAAAGTTGAAAGATCAACTTCTAATCTTGTATAGACAAGTAAATGAAAGTGAAGACAAATGTAGTAATAATGTTCCAATGAGATTCCAAAATCAAGGTACATAAAACCATTCGAAATAATTGAAAAACAATTCCTAGAAGAAGAATCCACTAGAATCAACATGTCAGACATAGGGATATCATCACGAGAAATGGTGATACACCTCAGAAGAATGAATATAAAGGAAATGTTCTTTTAATATACTTTTTGAATCACTGCGGTGAAAGACAAAAACCTACCAAAATTTTCTAACCTAAGCCTAACATAACTGGTTAAGACATATATTTTCGATAAAAAAGTTGAAGGTTCAAAACTCTCCCCTGGTTGCACCCCAAATATGGAGCAAAACCTTTCCAATGATGACAAATTCATGTTTCCACCCTCCGTGGTTTTCAACAAAGAGATTCAACAATAACATTTTAAGAAAAGCATCCCTTCAAACAACTCAAATGGAAGGTCAGGTAATGAAGCAGGGAAAACCCACGCTGCTGAGAACCTCAACCAAGGCAATTACTTCCATACCTCAAGACTCTTGAATCACTTATTTAGCAATTACATATTTTACCCAACAGCCTAATCCAAATATAAGAAAGCAAGGGCAACCACAAACACCTAAAGAGAACATAGATTGAATTATCCACACAAAATAATTGACATATGGATAAATCTCATGATTTTCCCAACTACATAAATACCATAGGCAATAAAAATAGTTTTGGTTGTGAAATCAGAAACTACAGAAAGATTTATAAAAAAAATTGTTAAATGCCTAAAAAAAGAAATTATTAAGCAACTAGCTTTTACCAAGTCATACGGAAGAATAACGTAGACAGGTCTACAAAATAGAAGGGCCAAAACAAAGGAACAAATGAAAAGGAATACAAGGATAAAAAATAATCAAAATCATTAGATGAGCATGTCCAAAGAAAGACATGGAATGCACCTACTCCAAACAGTCTCTCGACTTCTTATATTTTTAAAAGCTCTCCTACTTCTCTCAAGTCCAGTGTCTCATAAGATGCAAAATAATAATAATAATAATAATATAAAGAATAATAACTTTAAATTAATAAAATAAAAAATAAAAGCCGGTTGCTTAAAACTAACACATTCTGAATGTGGGGTCAACAAGCACTTCTCCATCATATCCTTTACAAACCAACAGGAGGAGCTAAACTAACTCTACATGTCCCACATACTGTTCAAGACTCAGTACAATGCCAAAACAAATGATCTAAATCCTTGCCATAAATCTGCACAGAACCATACCACTAGGGACCCAAGACCAAGAAGATTTTCGGACAAAGTCCACAATGTTTGACATACCAAGGAAATAGACATTCAGACAACTTGATCTTTGGAATTCTAGCCAACCAATCAGATTGAAAGAAGGGTGGGGGCAAGGTAAATGGGATGTGAAATTTAGTGAAAAGGAGACTTAAGAAGAAACGTCGAAGACTCAAGACCCACCTACATGAGTCTAATGTTTATAACACGAGACAAATAGCTTGTAACACAAAAAGTTAAGACAAGTCTTCAAACACAGCATCTCAAAGAGGCACTCTAAAATCAAAATCAAAATGAAGGAGGAAATCATCCATAGCACTAATTGAACCACAAATCTTTCCACAGCGGAATGCAAGCCCCATTAACCACCAAGAATTTGAATTCATTAATAAAACAAGGTAAGCAATGGGTGATTTTCTAAGGACTTCTAAATGTGCATCTGGAGACCACAGGAATGACCAGCCTAGAAACAGACACATTTACATGCAACAATCATGTGCCACAAAGACTCTGGCTCTAAGAAGCAAAATATACAACTTTCATTACAATATCCAAAATCTAAATTATAAAGTAACAGAAATGACTATTTATAACCACCTTGAAAATAACTCATTGTCAATTGAAAGGTTGTAACTCTCATGCCCATCAATATCATTATGGCCACCAGCAAAACTATAACCTAAAACATTGAAAATAATATTTTAACATTGAAAAATACAATGAAACCTCACTGAGTTAATATGTTAATCAGTCAACCAAAAGTTTGTAACCTATCTGAAAGTAATTAAAGCTTTTCTTGAAGTGGTTTGCAATAGATTGGGGTACTATTTCCATAAATGAAAATTGATTTGTTTTTAATGAAGCATGAGTTGCAATTGAGTTCACTAAATGCAACTCTATTTTGTCATCAGGAACAGCAAGTAGGGTACAACTCCATCATCCACCTTAAAGCCCTTGTGACATGATTAAGACGCCTTACTTCGTATCAAGTTTCATGTAACGATTTATCTAAACTGTCTCTCTCATGGAACTCGCTACATACTTTCCACAAACATCTTCATACACTCCCAGTTGTCTTGGAAAAAGGCCAAAGAAAAACTATCTGGTCCACGAGCTTAGTTTCTATCCAACCCAAAAACCACCTTTTTAACTTCCTCTAAAGAGAAAAGTGCCTTGAGCAAAACTCTGTCCTCAAAGGAAATAGGGCACCAATCCACCCTCTTTCACCAACTGGCAAGGCCTAACGAGCAAGCCATACAAAAAGGAGATGTATGAAAAACCTTTTCTCATGAAAAACAAACAAAGAGGAAGCTCCTCAGTTGTCTCTTTACAACTCTAAGAGCAGGTAGTACGAAAGTTAAATGCCTAAAAACAACCAGTCCAAATGCCATCGGGAAAATCACATCCCCAAAGGATCTCTCTTGAGCCTTTTTTTAAGGTTGTTACTGAATCCTCAATACTTCTTTTTTTAAACAATTTATTGAATCCTCTATTTAAATAATTAAATTATAAAAATATACTATTACAGTGAGATGGGAGAAGTGGAGTAAAAATGCAAACTTCTTGATGAGAAACATGCCCTTTGGGAAAATGAATAGGATACAAGCACTTGTTAATTTACATTTACAAACAAATTCTCAAACGTAGCACTTGTTGAGCAGCACAACATTTAGTTGGAGGAAATAGGAATGTATAAAAGCATGTTTGAAGTGTAAGAGATGAAATGAAACAGTACCAAATAAGGTCAAAAGCAAAGAGGGAAGAGAGTAATGCCCTCCCAAACTATGATGCTTATTGACTTAAAGGAGGATGCGATGAAGAAGATAAACGAGGATGTGATGAAAGTGGTTGGGGGTTAAAAATGTGGAACATCTAGAAAGCAAATAACCATGAGTTGCAATGTGTTAAGGAAGAAGAGAAAGAGCTAGTTCCAGCTCTGAATGTCAATCTTGATCAAAAGCAAAGCCACCATGGCGAAGTGGGGCTTTGCATAAATTTGTTTGTCCACATTCGACTAAACTTGTTAATGATAGAAATAGATTGAAAAGGCTTGAGCAATCAACCATTGTATAGAACTAAGAGGGGAAGGATAGAACAATACAATTCATCACATGCCGTATTTATCAAGCAGCATTATTCACTTAAAGAAGTTTTCATTTGATCCTAGAAGTATTATTCGCTTAAAGAAGTTTTCATGTGATGCTAGAAGTTGTGGGGCAATTTGGTCTCAGTCTGATATCTCCTTCTTACTATGAGGCTAGAGTAACCTACTTGGAAAAGAAAGTAGAACTCACAAATGATCTATTAACTAGTCATGAGGTTGAAAGGAAAAAAATGGTTGTTCATTGATCTCAGATGAGTCAGAACTAATTGGAAGGACAAAACTCTAATGACATTTTTAGTTTATCTTTCTGCTGAAACAATTTTTGAAATCCATTGATGCATCTTCCAACATCAATTTTGATGAAAATAGATTTGAACTGCTCAAATGCCATGGCATGGTGGAGAAAATTGGAGAAGAAAATGTAATCTGCATTGCTATAGATCTCAACCGAGCTAGAAAATATTTAAAAGCAAAATGGCCCCATTTATTTATGTAGTGGAAGCAATGTGTCGTTCATTATTCAGATTTAATTATGGAAGATGTTGGAAAGGACCAAAGGTGTCTTACAAGAGTTGTGGCACTTAGTAGTCCTATTTATCACCACATGTATGTGCTAAACAAGATGAGAGAGTTCCACAAATCACAGTAGATTGATAAGACGAACTACTACCTGTTTTGTGACCTCATCTTACACTAGCAAATATTCATAGCAAATATAGACAACTTGTAGATGGGCAAAGGAACCAAAGGGTAAGAAAGCAGCTGACACTGTTTTGATATCATCTTTTTTTTTAGATACTCAGTTGTGCATAGTTTAAAGACACCAAGACCCTTAACTTTTGTTTTAAGGCTTGTTGACGGTGACAAACCTACTATGGTTTATACTTTTTCTCCTTTTTAAAGCTTCCCTATTCTGTTCGCAATAATTTAGAGAAGCTTGGGAGGGACCAAACTTGTAGAAAGAAATATCCAATGAGCTCCCTTCTTTTCTCACTTGGTACACTTTTTCTTATGTTCGGAAGGAAACATACGTTTTGGATGATAAATGGATGGGGGGATTGACCACTTTGCATTACATTTCCTCGTTTGTATTATTTGACATCTACATAAACTATTTTGTGGTTGACGTCGTTCAATCTATGAGCTCTCCTTTTTTATCACTTGGTTTCTAGCGTTCATTGTCCAATAAGAAACGATGAATGACATGGCTCTCTTATCATTGATTGGAGAGTTTGGATTTTTGCCTTTGGAGTACTGATCCTAGAAGGGGTTTGTCTAGTGAGTATGTTTTCTTATCTTCATAGAAGGGAAAATTTCCAAAAGCAAATGCATCTTCTTGGCCTTGGATCACGGTGTTCCAAATGTTCCAACTAGACCTATTACACGATCCAAGACCAAGAAGATTCAACGAGCATTCATTCTTCATCTAGAAAATTGGATAGGCTCGGTTCAACCTTTATTTCATGTGTTACAAGCTAATTCGATTGAGGAAGAAACATTTGGAGCATCGAAAGTGAAAGCACAATTGAAGTGGAGCATGGAGTTGCTATAAATAGCACTTGATTGATAATTTATTCGCAAACTTTATTTATTATTTTAATTCCATAACTTCTTGTAGTGGGCAAAAGGGTGGGATGTTACTCATCAAAATGGCCTTTTAACTTCTTTTTTAGTGGGCACTTGAAGGGTAGTGGGGAGTAACTTACCAATCATGGCCACTAACATCTTTTAGTGAACATTTTTAAAGTTGGAGTTTCTTTTGTGGAGACTATAAATACCCACAAATTAGTATGTAAAAACAAAATTAAAATTTTTTAGGAATGAAATTAAGCTCTCAAATTGAGATTTTCACCTTTAGAAATTTAAGCATCTTTGTCATTTATAAGTTTCATGTTATTCTTGTGGTAGATTACATCCGAGTCATTCAATCAAGCCTTGATCAAGTTCGATTGTGGAGCGACTCAATTTAGAACAAAGTTCCAAATCTTGCTTCTAGATTTTTGATCTTAAGAGGTAATCTAATTCTACATTTATCTCTTTGTTGATCCAAATTTCGTATAAGAAGGTGTTAATCTCTTTGATTCAAGGGTTTTAGCTTCAACAAAAGCTTGGATTGTCAAACTGAGGATTAAGGTTGCCTTATCAAAGCATGTTAAATTGGCTTCTAATCAAGTTTTCTTCTTTGATCAAATTATCATTCTGTGGCATTCTTTGTCAGAAGGCAAAGGAAAGCTTAGATCATATCTAAGAAATTGCAACTTTTCTCAATCTATATTGAGTATTTTTCTGGTTGAACTGTTTGGCCTTTAGGAGGCCAGAGATTACAGGGAGATGATTGAAAAGTCCATTCTTCATTTGCCTTTTTGAGAGGAATGGAGGTTTTTGTGGCAAGCCAACGTGTGATTTATTATGGGTTATGTGAGGAGGAAAGGAACAATAGAATATTTAGAGTGGAGAGAGGCCCTTGTGATTTCTACTCCCTAGATAAGTTCAATGTTTCTCATTCGGGGTTGGTGATGAAGTCTTTTTGTAACTATTTGTTAGGGTCACTCATTTTGAATCCTTTCCTTTAGCAAATCTTTCTTTTGCACACTTGTTTTTTAGGAAACCTTTGTATTCTTTCATTTGTTCCTCAGAGAAAGTTTGATTCTTCATTAGAGAAGAATAAAGGTTTTAATGATAATGAGGTCAAGTAAGAATGGTTGATTGAAAAGCTTGAAAAAGAAAACAATGAAGATGAACTTGATAAATCATCCAATGCTCCTACCCAAAACATGATATCTCCATTTTTTGTACTTCTAAAGCAATGACAACAAGCTCTCATAAGTTAGTTTTCGGTGTACCACTCCAAAAGAACGTCGCTAAAATAAGCAATAGGTCTTTTATTTTGTATAAAAACAACCTCATGTCTTGTGCCTCAAGCAACCATTTCAACAAAGTTATAAATAAAAACACGTGCATTTATTCGAGGAATATTGCCATTTGATAATTCAAATGTCATGTAGTTAGCACTTCATTAGTGCTTCTAGCAAATGTAAGAATGAGCCTTTTGACTTTGTCTCCTCCTCCCTCTTTTCTTCTTCTTTTCCCATCTCTTCAGCCTCCCACTCTTCTTTTTCTAACTCTTCCTCCTCCTCCTCCTCCTCCTCCTCCTCCTCTCCCCCTCTTCTTCTTTATTTGATTCCTCTTCATTTGTGAGTGAAAAGAAGTGCCTTATTGAACATGCTCGCTTAAGATATTACTCAAGCAATTGACATATGCCTTACATAACCTCTTGCTATGTGCAATCACATGAGTGTACCCTGAGTACACTGTCTGAGAACTTAAAAAAAAAAAATGTCATTCTTCAATTTTCAATGTGGATACATTGCTCTTATTTGTTTTACGCTCTTTTAGCAAGAAAATGTGTAACTCTTTATTTCTAATGTTGGGGTTCTCTTGGGTTTTTTTCATCATTCTTTAATAAAGAAACATGAGAAGCAATTTTTTTTTTTAAGAATATGGATCAAAGGAATAGTAAAGAAGCTTTCGATAAATGCTGTACAATCCCTCAAACTAAATATTTGGTTGGAAAGGAATAATAGATCATTTATTGAGGTTTTTTTGTCATTGATTGTAGACTGGAGGTGGTACAATGTTGCAAAGAAAATCGTTCATTTCAGGTTTCTTTAGAAAGAGAGTTCTGTTGCTATTCTTTCTCTATACTATAATAAATTCAAGATGGGAAAGTTTTTCCTAGAGGCTCTGGGTCTGGGTTGGAAGTTGTCTATTTGGAGATAATTTTTGCAGAAACTGCTATGATGCAATCTTCTTAAACAGAGTGCAATGGGGGTTGTTTTTTACTATTTGTAACTTTCTACTGCATCATAAAAATTTAATTTCATATGAAGCTTCATCACTAAAATTTTAGAGTTCCCAGAATCAAGAAATAAGTAGTGAAGATTAAAAAAGTACACAAGTAAATTTGATAATCTCCTATTTGATATAACAAGTACTCTTTCAACCCGTCTGAGGGAGGAATTCTTAGAAATTTCCTAATACACAATAAGAACAAGCACGGTGAGCCTAAATAATGGGAAAGCTTGTGTGGCCGCTGTGATAAATGATAATGATCCTTTTACCGTTGAAAAATAGACTCACATAAGTCGTAACTTCAGAGCATCATTTGCACTTAGGATGGACCCTCTTTCCATGAAAGTTACTAATTTAAAATAGTAGAATTTTCTTTTAACTATCCTAGAAAACAGAATTTCCTACAGCACAACCTTACACAATATACTACTATAAGACCTTAGAAATTTGAACAAATGCAGCATAGTAGTAGAACTAAAAGAGCACATACCCTCTCACAATAAGAAGTTCCAAGTGAACTTAGAGAGTTTTGAGGCAGACCAGAAGAAATGATGAATGGACCTGTCTCAAGTAGTCAATCGAGTAGGTTCATTTCATAAGCACAAGTGAATACAAAAAGACCCCACTATAGGTCCTTGGTCTTTTAGAGAAAGATTTATGATGTGTGACCAATTGTTTCCACCAATTAGGAGTTTCTATTTTCACTGACAAAGGTGGGGAAATAACTGGTTCCCTAAGTAGTGCCCAAGCACCCGAGGTTGGGAAATAATGATCTTATTATTTTACTTGACTTTAGGTAGCCCAGAAGAACAGCTCTTCCTTTATAAAAATTCCCAAATTTTTTCATTTCTCCAATTCTGGCGTATATTGCACACATATTTCTTCGTGTAAGTCATACTAGAATTTCATAAACGCCTTCATCCATAAGTTTATGCGTTTTCTTATCCGTTCCAACATAAATCAAGAGAAAAATATATTCTAATCATGCTATAGGGGTCAATCCACGATCCGGTGTCAGCTCAGAAAGATCATAGCCCTAATATGAAAGGAGAAAAAGAAAACATAGAACTTTGAACATTCGAACCAAGATCATGAGAAATCGATGACACGGTAAAAATAACAAGATATCAATAGAATCGATAACGCTTAAGAAGATTAGAGAGCAAGAGAAACGAACCTGATTAAGGAATGACGTCATACATTGGCAGTCTTGGGAATGAGAGGAATACCCTTCTTGAATTTGGCCTCCTCCTCACGGATCTTCTGCATCTGAAGCATCCTCTCCATAACGAGCTCATATTCACATTTCTCGTAGGAATGGCGCTCGTTTTCGCATTTCCATGGGAGGTAGAACTCGGATTGGCGGCACTTATTAAGAGGGATCAACAAGTGAGCGCACTGGTCTCTGTAAGGAATTGGAACCCTGGCCTCCACCATCTCAGCCTGCGTCGCTATCATCTTCTTCGAGGATCCCTGGACTTCCATATCGATCTGATTTCTTCGCCTGTCGTCTCCGGTTCGTGAGCTTGACTGTGAATATCTCAGTTGAAGAACAGACTCATGATAATCGCAATGTATAGGCCTGTCATACGAATACGGGCCGGACTTTAAAAGGGCCGCAGGTTTTCTCTTTATTTATTTTTATTTTTTTCTTACGATTCTAATTATTTAATAATTTTTTCATATCAAATTTTCTATTTTTGAATTTGTAATTTCTTAGCACACGTATTTCTTTGGAGTTGTTTCATACATTTATAGTCTATATAGTACTTCAAACCATATTGTATTAATTACTACATGTAACGTTTCATAATTATTACACAATTTTTATAATTTTTATAATTTTTATAATTAAATTTTCAAAGAAATTGGCATGATTGATAACTCAATTTTTTCTTCTATTTTCTTTACCAACGTTTTCATATTTTTATCATCTATGTCCTCTTTTTTAATCATTATGTAACAAGTTATTTTAAAAAATATTAATCAATTCTTATGCCGATGAATAGTTGCTATAAGTAAAAATCATAAGATAGTGGTACAATCCTCATACATACGTAAGAGTAGTTGTCACAAGGTCAGTACAATTCTCATGCACACAGATAATTGACCCATGGCCATAACATACAATGCAACACATCTCATGCACACAATAGGTAATTATTGCAATTCTCATATATAAAAATATTCTTATACACACATATAGGTAATTACTACCATTCCTATACACAAACAAAAGTTTATCTTAGATTTTCATGTATGCAAAGATCTTGTTGAGGACACTTAGCCTTCCTTTATAATTTATATATGTATAATATTTCACTCTTAATTATAGACTAATATCTTGTATTATTGAGGATACTTATCATTCGATTATGGTTAGCCATATGTATTATATTTGACCTTTGATTATAGATTAATATATTGTATTCATTTAGGTTCTTTCCATTCCTTTTGTAATCTACTTGATTTTATAAATGATTACAAATACAAAACTTTTACCACTCTTCTTGTGGGGTGGTTTGAGCAAATATTTTCAAAGTATCAGAACCCGTTTGATTTAACGACCCTGATCCTTTATTTTTAACGGTTTCTGAACCTCTTCTCATCTTCTTACTTTCAACACTCTAATCCATACCATCACTATCAAGCTTTCTTCCTCCAATTATCTTCTTTGGAAAAGTCAATTTCTCCCTCTCCTTAAGAGTTAAGATATGTTGGGTTACGATGATGGGACTTTGGTTTCACCATCTCGTTTTGAACTTGAAACCTCCTCAACACTCAGCATCAAATATTTGACGTGGAAAGCAGTTGATCAACGACTTTTTTGTCTCTTTCTCTCTCCTCTCTCACCAAGAAATCCATTGTTGTCGTCGTTGGTCTTTCTACTATTTGTGATGTTTGGTTCGCATTGAAGACTATGTTCAGCCATCATTCAAAAGCCTGTGAACTAAGACTCAAGGATGACTTGCAGCTGATGAAATATGACACCTAATATTTTGCTGATTATGCCCATACCTTCAAAATAATATGTGACCAACTTCATACCATTGGCAAACCCATTGAAAAATTGATAAAGTGCATTGGTTGCTTTGTGGACTCGGCATTGACTTTTCAACTTTTTCTATTGCTCAGGTGGCTCTCACCCCTCTCTCATGTTTTGCAGATTTAACCTCTAAAGCTGAAAGTTTTGAGTTAATTCAACACTCCCTTAAGCATTTTGACTCCATTCTTGCAACATTCACAACTACTAATCGTAGTCACACCCATGGAAGCCACTCTGCTCCTGTAGCAACCACGATAACAACTCTTCCAACTAAGGACGAACCCATTCGGGTCAAGGTCGTCGATTACCTTGTTGCCAAATATGTCGCGCTGAGGACCATTATGTTGACCGTTTCAACCAACGGTATGCTCGGACTGACTCTGCTCATGCTCACCTTGCCGAAGCTTTCAGCACGTCCTATTCTATTGGTGGATTCGAGACTGCTAATTGGTTTTTGGACATTGGGGCTTTGGCCCATATGAAGACCGATCCATCTATTTTGGATCAGTCCAAAAATTATATGCGTAAGGACTCGGTGGTCCTAGAAAACGACGTCTCTCTATCCATTAATCACACTAGTACTCTTTCTCATATTTCAAATATTCACTCATTAGATGTCTTGGTTGTCCCTCATCCCATTAAAAATATTTTTTTAATGAACGTCTAAATTTCTCCCTTCGTTACATTTACTAATAATCTTTTTACTCACTAGAATCATAAAAAAGGAAGGGTGTTGTAAACCGGTAGAAGTGATGAAGAGATATGTACTGAAGTGCAGCAACTCTGCCTTTATTTCTATTCTTAAAAATAAATATATACGTGCTTCATGTGATTTATGGTATACTTGCTTGGGTCACGCGAATTATTATGTTATTTTATTTTTAAATAATAATTAAAAAAAAAAGACATTTCTCTTACGTCTTTAGTGTCTTCTCGTATGTATGTAACAACCCTAAATTTCCACATACTCAGAATCGCTACTATAGTCTCATGCTCATCTCTAATGCGGAAATGTAACTCTTACATGAACATTATTTCTAACTTAAACTTCGAAAAACGCTTAAAACAGCTTTTTCTTTGGAAAACACAACCATGGTCTTACGTGCTTAAATACGAAATACTGAAATTTAGAGAAAATAAAAACAAATACAAATCAGTTTAAAATAATGAAATGAAAAAACACCTATTCTAACTTAAGACTAGGAATTTAAATATGAGTCTACCCTATGCCCGTGCCAAAGTCTCTACTCGCGATGTCGCCGTCCTTCGTACAAATACGTCTTGCCTTTACTTGAAAAATGATGTGGCACACGGCCTGAGTACTTCAAAGAATACTTAGTTAGTGGCCCCACTATAGGGTGTCATGCAAATGCAAACACATGCAATCATGATTTAGGGATCTGTCTCTAATCATCATAAGGGTAGCCTCTAGTCTCAAACAAATTGGATGTGTAGTACTTTCCTACACACGACTCACACGTACGAGTGTAAATCCCCAGGACGCTCGCACACCCCCTAGACCCTTTGGTCAAGCTAATCTGTAGCGACATCCAGAGGTCAGCGGAACCCCATAGTGTCATGCGCCTCATGAACACTCTCATCTGTGCGCATTCGTGCTCGTGCACATTTGCACTCATCATCGTACTGTGCGCGTCCACACTCATCATCTCTAGGGGAAATAGCCCTATGCTTATGAACATACAATATGCATGAGGTCCTTCTAAATCCATCATAACGTCTCTTCTGACACAACCCTCTAGTCTCATCTCTTTGTTACTCTAGGTAACACAGACTCGAGGATATTTATAATAATATCATTTTCATGCTCTTATGGTTGTATCCTATGTCGATCTAACGACATGATGCAATATGGCACTCATCATCATATGACATGCTCAATATGGAAAACATCATCATATTAAGATAAACGTCACGCTGGCATTTGATTAAAACTCTCATTTTCATCCCTTTGGTTGTAGTGTTTATTTTTGTTTGCCTGATTTATATATATACCTAACAAACTTTCTTCTCGTAGCATTCCTTGCATTTTCGTAGGTTATAGTCCGTATCATAAAGGGTTTCATTATCTTAATCCCACCACTATTAGGCTATACATCACGCGATACACAATTTGATGAAACTTACTTTCTTGATGTCCTTAGCTCCCAAGTTCAACCTCTTTCCTCTCTTCGTATTTCAAACTTCTTGGAACCGCGTCTTTACCATATTGATTCATCCTCCTACCCCTTCTTCATTGGAAATTCCTCGATCCAGCTTCTCTTTTTGTAATATTTGTTCTGACCTTGTGGATGAGTCTATGCAGGTTGATACTTCTTTTGCAAATTTCTCTTTGCCACCGACTTCTGATCCACTCTCTACGGAACCTATTGTTGATTCCTCTTCTTCTTTAGGCTCTCATCTTATGACAGAGCCAAAGCTAGTAGTTTCAAGACTCCTCATCCAACAAATATTTGATGTTTTGAGCTCATCTGGACTTCTTTAGGCTCTTTTTGCATCCATTGAGTAAAGAAGATTTAAATTCGCCGCTAGGAATTATTCCAACCATCGTTTTTCTCACATTCTTTTTCAATATCACCAAATTAAAGGCTTCTTTTCCTCCGAGTAAATGGAAATGCCACAAGTAGCTGTTCCCTTATTCACGTTACTGCTTCTTTGTTTAGCATGCAACGCCCAACTTTCGTCTACCTTTTACGATCAAACTTGTCCCAGTGCACTCACCACAATTAAAACCGTTATTAGGCAAGCAATTTCTTAAGAACATTGAATGGCAGAATCTATCATTCGCCTTCATTTCGATGATTGCTTCGTTCAAGGCTGTGATGTATCAATATTACTTGATGATACTCTGTCTATGATTGGTGAACAAAATGCAGCGCCAAATAGAAATTCTGTTAGAGGTTATAGGGTGATTCACAAGGCCAAGAGCGAAGTTGAGAAGATTTGTCCTGACATTGTATCTTGTGTCGATATTTTTGCTGTGGCGGCCAGAGATGCTTCTTTTACTTGATATTTCTTCATTTGTATGAAGTTATTTTACTAATATTGTCATATATAGTTAAAAAAAAATTAGGTCGGTGGTCCATCTTGGAAAGTAAAACTTGGAAGAGGAGACTCTACCGTTGCAAGCAAAACTCTTTCAAAGAACGAACTTTCGAATCTTGAAAGACTTATCTCAATTTTCGCAAACAAAGGTGTAACGACCCAGATCCACCGCTAGCAGATATTGTCCTCTTTGGGCTTTCCCTCAAGGCTTTAAAACGCGTTTGTTAGGGGAAGGTTTCCACACCCTTATAAATGGTGATTTGTTCTCCTCCCCAACTAATGTGGGACATCACAAAAGTCTTAGTATAAGAGATATGGTTACACTATCAAATAGTTAAATTTAAACTTTTTGAGTACCCCTACAAAATATAATATATGCATCGACCTTTATTAAGCATTTTCATGTCAACTTTGTTATGAGACAATCCCAATGGTTCTTTTTCAAGAATAGAATATACCATCAAAGTAATATTGATGCACAATTTGATATGAATCCAACAACTGATCACGTGCATGTACCCGAAGGACCGATTACAAGAAGCAAGGTTAAGAAGATTCAAGAGGCCTATACATTGCATCTTCAAAAGCTAGCTAGTGTACCGGTTGAAACAAGGACTTTTGTGCCCAAAAATCTTTATAGCATTCGCCTATCAAATCAAGAAGATAATGGAGTGGCTGATATTGGAAAATAATTAGAAGACTTGCCTTTGGTAGTTGAATTACCAATTAAGGAAATTATTAATGCTTTATTTGCTTCCTTTTATATTTAATAGCATTTATTAATAGTTTGTATGAATTGCCTTATATTCTTCAATTTGTATTTAATAGCATTTATTAGTGATTGGTGGCTGAACCATATTATGTTAGGGTTACCTTTTAGACCTATTTAAAGGCATGTAATACTCATGTTTGAGGGACTTTTAGTTGAATACAGAAAAAACCTTTGTGTTTTCTTGATACCCTTTTGGTGTTATTCTTTTTCAAATCTTGCTTTAGGTTTGATGTTTAAACCGATTCATTGAATTAGTTTTGATCAAGCTAATTCTGGAGTGAATTGTCTTGGTATCTAAGAGTGACCATCATAGATTCCAAGTTCGATCTAAGAGTCATTCATCTTCTAACCAGCTCTTGGTTGGAATCAATCCGTTAAGTTAGCTTCCTCTGTGAGCGTTTTGCAAGGATTCTAGAAGGACCTCTAGCTTTGCAAATTCCAGCATTGTAGGCGCGCTAAAATTCGCCTAAAAAAATGTCCAACATCATAGGAAAAAACAATTTGGCACCTCTAGATTTGGTCACACCCAATTCCTTTGACCATAACTATTTCAAAAATCTTATACAAAAGAAGGGTTTATTTCAAAAATCTTATACAAAAGAGGGGTTTGCTAAAAGAGGATCAAGTCCTTTTTAATGGAGGATCCACACATAATATTGTTATAGAATACAATAGAGATCCCACCCCATTCAAATTGACTTTGCCACTACAAAGATCAAAATGGGAGACATTCACCTTCTAGTAAGAATGGAAGGGCAAATAAGAAATATATGTGATGCCATCAACTAAATTTATTTCTATCACCGAAGGGTGAAATAATTTTAACACCCGAGGGTTATTATGTGACCAAATGATAAGAATCACGGTGTTCTAAATGTTCCAATTGGACCTATTACACGATCCAAGGCCAATAAGATTCAACAAGCATTCATTCTTCATCTACAAAATTGGATAGGCTTGGTTCAACCATCATTTCATGTGTTACAAGCTGATTCTATTGAGGAAGGACCATTTGGAGCTTCAGAAGTGAATATTTGCACAGTTGAAGTAACGGATGAGTTGCAAGCATCATTTCATGAGTTGTTAGAAAACTTTATTATTATTTTTTTTAATTTCATGAAGTTTGTAATGGTCAAACTGACTTTGCCTTTCGTGGAGATTTGAAGGGATCGGGATTAAATCATGGCGACTAACTTCGGGGAGACTATAAATACCCACAAATTATTAGGTAAAAATAAGATTTGTGATGAATGAAATTGATCTCTCAAGTTGAGACGTTTTCCTTAGAAATCTGAGCATCATCTGTACCATTTTCTAAATTTCATGCAATTCTTGTGGTAGATTGCATCTAAGTCATCCAATCAAGTCTTGATCAAAATCTATTGTGGGGTGACTCGATATAGAATAAGGTTTCAAATCTTGCTTCTAGATATTTGATGTTAAGAGATAATCTAATTCTAGCCTTTATCTCTTGGTTGATCCGAATTTTATATAAGAGGTGTTAATTTCTTTGTTTCAAGGGTTCTCGCTTCAACAAAAGCGTGGATCGTTGAGGTGAGGATTAGGGTTGACTTATCAATATCAGAGCCTAGGTTGGATCTTGTGGCCTATTCTAGAATTTATTTTATCTTTCATTTATGTTATTGTTTTTCTTTTCTTCAAAACCGTCTTTTTTTTTTCATTACCACCCTTTTTCTTCCTAAAAATCATATTCAGATCTTGAAAGAAAAAAGGGAAATCCTTTTCATATTTGATTTATCATTAGACAATTTGCTAGTTTATTTGACCAATTCATATTATTTCTAAACCATATAAATTTGGAACTATTGTGTTTGATATTATTCATTCATAATTTACACAGATAACTTCTAAATGTAAAAAGAGAAAGTTCTCGTTCTCAAAATCTTAACAACCTTTCTTTTTGGAATTTATTTTTTTGAGTGAGCAATTCTATAAATATATATATATATATATATATATATTTGTCTCTTATTATTTGTTTATTCCTTTCTTGTTTTATTTTGCTGATATTTCATAATTAACTCATCCTGATTTCTTTGAATAGCATGCTACTATCAAAAAAAATTTTATTCATATATTAGCCTACCTTGATCAAAATTTAATCACTAAATAGCCTACCTTTGTGTGTAATAAATACGAGTGTTCTTGAGTGTCAAATTAGTGAGTTGAGTGTGAGGTTCTAAACATTTTTAACTACGGTTTGTACAATCATGAACCAAGACGGAGGAAATGGAGGGGAGATTAATAAAGCTAGGTGGAGAGAAGCATAGGTCAGAACCATTACTCGTTTGAATCAAGTTATTAGTACATTGATAGACCGAATGGAGTGAATTGAAATAGCCTTAGGTAATCTTCAAGGAAGGGAAGTACTCTTGAAGGAAGAGTTGAAAATGAAGAAGATGACAATGTCACCCTTTTAGCGGGACATAGTCCTAGGGGAGGGAGAGATGTCGGTCGAGGGAGAAGAAGAGTCAGAAGAAGGGGTAGAGAAATTTTAGCACAAAAAAAGAATTGAGAGGGAGTACCAACATCAAAGTGGAGAAGAAAGAGGAGTTGGGGGAGTAAAGCTTAAAATTCTAACTTTCTATGGGAGATCTAGAGGAGTATTTGCAATATAGGAGCAAAATTGAGCATGTTTTCGATTGCAACAATTTTAGTGAAGAAAGAAAGTTGAAGCTTGCTGTGGCTGAATTTTGTGATTACGCAATTATATGGTGGACATCTTTGAAATAATAGTGGAGGAGAAATTAGGAAGAACCAATTGAAACATGGGAGGAATTGAAGACATTAATGAGAGAAAGATACATTCCTAAGGATTATTCTCGAGTACTCAAGCAAAAACTCTATACTCTGCAACAGGGATCCAAAAGTGTTGAATAATATTACAAAGAAATGAAGGCCCTTATGAATAGAGCATGCATTAATGAAGACAAAGAGGATACAATGGCTAGATTCTTTGGTGGGTTGAATCGACAACTTACTCATCAAGTGGATAGGCAAGCGTACTTTGATATGCAAGAATTGTTACACCTTGCTGTCAAAATCGAAGGGCAACTAGCTAGGGAGAAGGAGAACTCCAAGAGGTATGTTATTCTAAGTCTACTACTTTCAACCCTTGGAAAAAGAATGCAAATATTGAAAAGATAGACTTCAAGGTTAAAAGCAAGTATGAGCTTGACAAAAAGAACAAAGCTGAGACCTCCAATGGTAAAGAGAAAGTGGAGGAACACAAGGAGGTTCGAGAAAGAAATAGAGACATCAAATGTTGGAAATGTCAAGGAATTGGTCATATTAGTCATGATTGTCCTAACAAGAGAGTCATGATCATCAAGAATGGACAAGTTGTCACAAATAGTGAGGAAAATGACCAAGATGAGCTAATTGAAGAAGAAGTCCAAGAGAATGGGAAGGAATTGGAAGATCAGAGTCATTTGGCACTTGCTACAAGAAGACTTCTTAAAACTGAAGCTACGAAGAATGGTGTTGATGATCAAAGAGGCAACGTATTTCACACAAGGTGTTTAGTCAAGGGGACTCCTTGTAGTCTTGTTATTGATAGTGGAAGTTGTACCAATATAGTAAGCACCATGCTAATCAAAAGGTTACAAATTCCAACCCAACATCATCCTAAACCTTACAAGCTTTAATGACTCAATGATAGTGGAACAATGAAGGTAGTTTCTCAAGCTTTAATCTCTTTTACATTGGGAAAATATAAAGATAAGTTCTTTGTGATGTGCTGCTACCAATGCTTGCTTGAGACATATTGCTTGGCCGACCTTAACAATTTGATAGGAAGGTCTTGTATGATGGTTATTTGAATATGTATTATTTTATAAAAGATGTTAGAAAAATCACTCTGGTATCTTTGAGTTCTACTGATGTATTTGCTGATCAACTAAAGTTAGAGAAAAAAAAAAAAAAAGAGTTCGAGGAAGGAGAATTGAGAGAAAAAAATAGTGAAAAGAAGAATGGAATTGAAAAAAAAAAAAGTGAGTTGTTTGGCTAGAGTTGGAGAGGTTAGAAGGGCAATGTTTGCACAAAAAACCATCTTTTAATTATGTACAAGGAAGGATATTTGGTCTCTAACCATAAAAATTTATCTTTGTCTAGTATGTTTCAATCTCTTTTACAGGAATTTGAGGACATGTTCCAAGATGAAATACCTAAAGAACTACCTCCCATCAGAGGTATTGAACATAAAATAGATTTCATTCCGGGAATAGTCATTCCTAATAGGCCAACTTATAGAGCTAACCCAACTGAGACTAAAGAAATTCAGAGGCAAGTAGAGGAGCTCATGGAGAAGGGCTATATACGAGAGAGTTTGAGTCCATGTTCTGTACCAATCTTATTGGTGCCAAAGAAAGATGGAGGGTGGCACATTTGCGTGAATTGTAGAGCCATCAAAAAAATCAAGTATCGACATCTTATTTCTAGGCTAGATGATATGCATGATGAATTGCATGGTTCATGTCTATTTACCAAGGTTGATTTGAAATCTGGATATCATCAAATTAGAATGCATATAGGAGATGAATGAAAAATAGCTTTCAAAACGAAGTTTTGATTGTATGAATGGCTTGTTATGCCTTTTGGGTTAACTAATGCTCCTAGTACATTTATGCGCTTAATGAATCACGTTTTGAGAGAATATTTAGGAAAGCATGTCGCTGTATATTTTGATGATATTCTAATTTATTCAAAGGCCTTGCATGAGCATGTGGAGCATGTTTAGTCAGTTTTGATTACGCTTAAAAAAAGAAAAACTTTATGCTAATTTTAATAAGTATAGTTTTTTTCATGGAAAAGGTTAACTTTCTTGGCTTCATAGTTGGTGAAAATGGAGTAGAAGTAGATGAAGAGAAAGTTAAATCAATCAGGGATTCGCTGACACCAAAAATGCAAGTGAAGTGTGTAGGTTTCATGGGTTAGCTAGCTTTTATAGAAGATTTATAAAAGATTTTAGCACCATAGCTGCACCATTGAATGACTTAGTGAAAAAAGAACGTTGTTTTTAAATGAGGAGATATGCAAGAGAACACATTCAATGAGCTTAAGAAGAAATTAACCAATGCACCATACTTGTCTCGCCTAACCTTGATAAAACTTTTGAAATTGAGTGTGATGCAAGTGGTTTGAGCATATGTGTTCTTTTGATGGAAGATGGAAAACTCTTAACGTATTTTAGTGAAAAACTAAATGGAACAGTATTGAACTATCGTACCTATGATAAAGAATTGTTTGCTTTAGTTAGCACATGACAGGTGTGGCAACACTACTTATGGTCTAAAAAATTTGTGATCCAATCTGATCATAAAAGCTTGAAGTATCTTAAGGGTCAAAGCAAACTGAACCGTAGGCATGGAAAGTGGGTGGAGTTTATTGAAAAATTTTCGTATGTCATCAAATATAAGCAAGATAAGGATAATGTGGTAGCTGATGCATTATCTAGAACATACCATCTTTTTACTTCTTTTAGTGTAGAAATTCTTGGATTTAAGCATATTAAAGAATTATATAAAACAAAGAATTTGAAATTATTTATACATCTTGTCTTGCAAAAAAAAAAGCGGTGGATGATTATGATGTGTTTCATGAATTTTTATTTAAGAAAGGTAGGCTTTGTATTTCTAAATGCTCTATAAGAGATTTGCTTGTAGAAGAAGCACATGATGATGGCTTAATAGGACATTTTGGGATTAATAAAACTTATAATAGGTTGCATGAACACTTCTTTTGACAAGATGGAGCATGATGTTCATAAGTTTTGTAGCTAATATTTTAAATTCATAGAAGCCAAATCTAGATCACAAACAAATCGATTGTATACTCCTGTTAATGTACCTAACAAACCTTGAACTGATATATCTATGGATTTTTTTTTCTCAATTTGCCACACTAGAAACGGTAAAGCTAGTATTTTTTTGTGGTAGACAGATTTAGTAAAATTTAGTAAAATGGCTCATTTTATTGCATGCAACAAGACGGATGATACAAAATATGTTGCTGACTTCTCGACGCGTTGTCTGAAAGCGCTTCAGGTAGAGCTGCAAGCACTCATAGTGCAAGCTATCACCCACGGTCCACACTAGAAGAGTCCACTCTTTTGTTTAGATTATCTGTCAGTAGTCGCAAAGTAATGTGTTTTAATCTAGGGTCTTTTTCTATTTATACTCAATTTCGATTCGCCTTCTAATTCTTTTGACATTGATTCTTCTTTCGTTCTCTTCTTTCTTTTTCTATTTCCTCATTTACTTGAGATTTAGAAATGAAAATGAAAGTGTAAGGCGAAAATGAAGTAAATTCCTTGAGAGTTGCTTTACTTCGTTCAAGAAATTCTCTTCATTCTTTTTCTCGTTCTTTCCTCTCCTTTTGTTCTCTTATCTTTTGGGAAGTACTAAGATTACTTGGAATCCCTAGAATAATGGTTAGTGATACGGATGCTAAATTTTTAAATCACTCTTAGAGAGTATTATGGGTAAATTGGATAACAAATTGTTGTTTTCAACTACATGTCATCCTCAGACCGATGGACAAACTGAGGTAGTTAATAGAATATTAAGAGCATTGCTTAGTGTTATTATTTCTAAGAATATTAAGTATTGGGTCGAATGTTTACCATTGGTAGAGTTTGTATATAATAGAGCAATTCATAGTATCACTCATTGTTCTTGTTTTGAAGTTGTTTATGGATTTAATCCATTTATGACTCTTGATTTGCTTCCTATTCCTTTTAATATTTGTGTGAGTGAAACAGTCCCAAGTAAGACTAATTTGATCAAAACATTGCACAAAGAGATGAAGGAGAGAATTAAGAAACAAAATTTCAAAGTTGCTGAAAGACTTAACAAAGGATAGAGGGAAATTATTTGTCAACCTGGTGACTCGATTTGGACACATTTTCGAAATGAGCTATTCCTATCTCAAAGGAAGACAAAGTTACATCCAAGAGGGGATGACCCTTATCAAGTTTGAGAGAATTAATAACAATGCTTATAAAATTGATCTTCCAGGAGAATTTTCAGTACATTCTACTTTCAATATTGCTGACTTGAGTTCTTTTGAGGTAGGTGATGACTGATTTGAGGACAAATCCTTTTGAAGTGGTGGAAGAGATAAGAATCACAGTGTTCCAAATGCTCCAACTAGACCTATTACACGATCTAAGGCGAAGAAAATTCAACAAGCATTCATTCTTCATCTACAAAATTGAATAAGCTCGGTTCAACCATCATTTCATGTGTTACAAGCTGATTCGATCGAGGAAGAACCATTTGGAGCTTCAGACATATTTGCACTTTTGAAGTAGCGGATGAAGTTGCAAAGCATCATTTCATGAGTTGTTAGAAAACTTTATTTATTATTTATTTTTTAATTTCATAAAATTTGTAACCGTCAAATTCACTCCATTTTTGTGGAGATTTGAGGGGATCAAAATTAAATCACTACCACTAACTTCTTCTATGGGGAGACTATAAATACAACAAATTATTAGGTAAAAATTATATCTGTCATCAATGAAATTGATCTCTCGAGTTGAGACGTTCCCCTTAAAAATTCGAGCTTCATCTTTGTCATTTCTAAATTTCTTTGTCATTTCTAAGTTTCCTACAATTCTTGTGTAGATTACATCTGAGCGATTCAATCAAGTCTTGATAAAGTTCGATGGTGGAATGACTCACTTCTAAATCTTTGATCTTACGAGTAATCTAATTTTAGCTTTATCATTTGGTTGATCCGAATTTTATATAAGGAGGAATTAATTTCTTTGATTCAAGCTTTCTCGCTTCAACAAAACTTTGGGCTTCAACAAAACTTTGGGTCGTTTGGCTGAAGATTAGGATACTGTATCACCAAAGAGATGAATGAAGTGCTTTATCAAAATTTAGAGGGTTTAGGGTTTGAAAAGGAAATTTCAAGTAAAAATGGCAAAATAGTCATTTTGTTTTTAATTTTTTACCAAATTTCTTCTATTTTTAATTAATTAAAGAGAAAAAAATCTCAACATCTACACTTAATATAGAAACTAAAATCAGGGTAAGAAAGAATAGATTTGAATTTTTCTAAATAAAATATTAAAAATATGGAAATTTGAGAAAAGGCCCTTAAATTTTCTTAGAAATGGTAAAATGTCTCTGTAATTAAATCTAACATGCAAATTCATTTCATATTCTGATGCCAAAGAAAAACTTGATATTTTGACATTTAACCATTGGATCATTCCTAAATTTTAATAGGACTCTCACAAAAACGTAAGTTGATGTTAGTGAAGTCATATATTCTTCCTTGTTTGAATTTATTCTCTAAAACCTAATTAATTAATAATTTTTAATAATAATTTTGATTGTTTTTATTACATTTTAATATTATTAATTATATGAAAAATCCAAGATTATTAGTATAATATATAATAATACGTCCTAAGCTTATGGTGTCGATGTTTGCCCTTTAGAAAGAAGAATCTTCAATCAAATCATAATCAACATTAATGAGAATTTACCTTTCTAAATATCTATCTTTGTGCACGGAAGTTGCTAGCCGGCAGCCGCTCAACTATTCTTAACATACAAGAGGATCATGTTCAAGTAATAACCTAATGGGTCTATAGTACATGAATAAGGTTGGGTGTCTTATTTTGGTTACACTATTGATATGTCCCACTTTGTAATTGTTACAGACGATTTGGTCTAAATCGTTCAGGTAGAGACATGTGAATGGAGGTATAATAAAAAAGGAGTTTGGGTAAGAATTGACCATGAAATATTTAATCTCTCCTTATAAATCAATTAATTGAGAAGATTAATATTTCACAAGATCATCATATGTGACTCGATCTTAATATTGAGTGAGTTATGAACTTTTGCTTGTGAGGGGTTTGTCCTATGATTTGTATGATTTGCATAGGTGATAATGAGTTTTATAGCTGACTGAATATGTCTATCAATTTGAGGATTTGACCAAATAGGAAACTGAAAACATTATTTTACGAGATTGAACTCACTACGTTCGATATAGGAAAAGTAGATGAGCAATTCTCTTAAATGTTGACTTCAAGATTTTAATAGTAAAGCTCACCATCTCATTGGCTCGAGAGGGACTTTACAGGAGTATAATAGACTTTTGACCTAACTATAATTATTAACAACTCATGAATGATTGACTTGCTTGTAATGATTATATCAATGGATACAACTTGTTCTACTGTGCATAAGAGCTTTACTGTAAGTCCTGGAGTAACGTGTAGTTAATGAATGAAAATTGATTAATTAAAAAGCTTAATTAATTAACTTGGTATAACTAAAGCTTATAATCTATAGGTTCACCTATCAACACTAAAAGTAATTGATTGGAAAGAAAAGTTTAAAGGGTTTAAATTAATATTTAATATGTTAGATATATTAAATACAAAAATAAAATAATATATTTAATTTGAAGGGTTTAAATTAATATTTAATATTTAAATATATTTGATTTGAGGGGCTTAAATTAATATTTAATGTATTAAATATATTAAACTTAATTAAGAAAAATATATTTATTGTATTTAATATATTAAATATTAAAATAATTAATTTACATTAGATATATTAAATAAAAAAATATATTTAAAATTGGAATGAGATTTAAATTAATTAAATATATATTAGGAATATGAGATTATATTCTAAATATATTTGATATTCAAATATATTATTTGAGGAAGCTTCCTAAAAATCTCTTTAAAAAATACTATTAGGTTGAAGGGAGAAGAAATCTCACCATTCCTCCTATTTTCTCAAAAATTTTATTTCTTCAATTCTTTTGATTTTTTTTTTTTTTTTTAAGAGATTGTCGAATTCAAGAGAGGCTCTACAAGCCGTCTAAATCATAACAAGAGACCTTGAGTTAGTGTCTAAATCATAACAAGAAAATTTATGTGGAGGAGATTCACTAGTTATGTAATGCTCGTGCCTAATAGGTACGCAAAGCTCTCTTAATTTTCTCTTTAATTTTTGAAATTATGAGATTTTATTGAAGACAGGCTAACTTTCAAGAAGGTTGATAATAGGAAAATGGTGAAGATAGCCCCAAGATCTTGGAAAAAATAAAATAAAAGAAAGTAAAAAATTAAAAAGAAAGTAGGTCAAAGTAAACCCGGTCAAAATGGTCCCTTATTTTTGGGGTCTATCAATGTGTTAGATAGAAAGATAGGAAAGGAAGAAGAAAAGAGAAAAGCAAAAGGAAATAGAAAATAGGAAGGGAGATTAGGGTTTGAACAAAAAATAAGAAGATAAAAAAAAGGAGAATGTTTCAATATGTTGGAGACCGAATCCCATCGGAATCTCTTCATAAGAATTCTTCCTTGGACTTGGAAGGTTACTTATAGGCTGTTGGATCGGTCATTTGCATCCAAAACCAAGGACCAAAATTAAGTAAAAGTTTATGGGTCTTCAGTCACTTTTTTTCCTAAGACCCGAGAGTAATCTTGAGAGTTGGAGTTTAATTTTTTTGTTATTTTTTCCGAAGAAGGATTTCTCAAAAGTTCAAACAAGAACTGATATGAACCAAGAAACGTCAATCATTATTAAGGATGAGATAGAAAATAGAATTGAGAAGGTCTATATTATCATTGATATTGATATCTTTTTCAGGAAAATATAAAATAATTAAATACTGAGAATAAAATAAAATATACTGTAAATCAAATATAAATAAAGAATATTATGATATAATATCTAAGATATATTCTATAAATAATATATACTCTAAATATTATATCTCAACACTCTCCCTCAAGTTGGAGAGTGTATGTTAATCACACCCAACTTGTCTTTCAAAAAATAAAATTGATGTCTTCGCAAATCTTTAGTGAAAATATCTACTAATTGCATTTTAGTCGAAACATAACACGGTTTGATGATTCCAGCTTGTAATTTTTCGCGAACTATATGACAATCTATTTCAATGTGTTTCGTACGTTCGTGAAAAACTGGATTGGCTGCTATGTGTAATGTTGCTTGATTATCACAGTACAATAATGCTGGTTCGGATAGTGAAACTTTCAAGTCTTGGAGAATTTATCTTAACCAAGTTAACTCTAAACAAGTATTTGTCATAGCTCGATACTCGGCTTCTACTGATGATCTGGACACATTGGTTTGTTTTTTTGACTTCCAAGAAATAATTGAATTTCCAAAGAAAATGCAGAACCCAGAAATAGACCGTCTGGAAGTTCGACAACCACCTCAGTCTAAATCGCAATATGCTTGTAATCTCAAGTTATTTTCAGATGATAGTAGAAGTCCTTGACCAGGAGTACCTTTGATGTATCTCAAAACTCGAAGAGCTGCCTCCCAATGTGGTTTTCTTGGTTCATGCATAAATTGACTAAGCATACGAACTGAATACACTATGTCAGGCCTAGTAACGGTTAAATATATTAATCTGCCAACCAACCATCTGTATTTACTTGGATTATTCAACTTTTCTCCTTCTGTTGAAGAAAGTTTCAGATTTTGCTCCATAGAAAATTTTTCTGGACGTGTTCCTGTAAGACCTGTGTCTTGAAGAATGTCTAGAGCATACTTCCTTTGAGACATAAAGATTCCTTTTCTAGACCTAGAAAATTCAATACCTAGGAAATATTTCAAATTCCCTAAATCTTTGATAAGAAATTTCTCGAGTAAACTAGTCTTGAGACATTGAATTTCTTTGAGATCATTGCCTGTCAACAGAATATCATCAACATAGATAAGAGCTGCAGTGAAAGAAGTACCTTTACTCTTAGTAAATAAAGAGTAATTTGCTTTGGATTGAGTGTAGCCTGCATTTTGTATAGTGGTAGAGAATATGGAGAACCAATTGTGAGAAGCCTGTTTTAAACCATAATGAGATTTATGGTGCTGACATACTGTATTCTCCCCCTGTCGGCAAATACCTGGTGGTAAAGACATAGACTTCCTCGTCTAGATTACCATGGAGAAAGGCATTTTGAACATCTAACTGATGAGTGAACCATTTTCAAGCAGCGGCAATAGTGAGTAAGCAACGAAGTGTAGTAAGTTTCCCTATAGGAGAAAATGTCTCTTTGTAATCAACACTTTCAACCTGAGTGTATCCCTTTGCTACCAGTTGAGCTTTATAACGTTCAACAGAACCATCAGAGTTGTATTTAATCTTGTACACCCAACGACAGCCAATAGGTTTATGGCCAGGTGGTAGAGGAACGAGAGACCAAGTATGATTACGTTCCAAAGCTGCAATTTCATCATTCATAGCCTACTGTCATAATGGATTGCCAACTGTCTCATCATAGGTTTTAGGTTCTGTCTGGGCTGTAATAAGAGCTAGAAAAGCACGTTGAGTAGGAGAAAAACGAGAGAATGAAAGGTAATGATGAAGGGGATACCTGGTGTCAGTGTTGGGACTTGAGCTAGAGGTTAAATGATTGGCTCCCGAAGACATCTCGTAATCATTATAATAAGCTGGAGGTTGTTTGGTATGAGTAGAACGTCGGAGTGGAACTGATGTATCAGGTGGAATAAGATCAGATTTAGTGAGTGAATCTGGTGAATCTGGAACTGATGAATTTGGAGAAGGAATAGGAGGCGGAGGAGACGACAAAGGATCAGAATGGATGTTTGAGTAGGGTGGATCATGAAATGGTAAAATGGGAGTTGAAGAAGCTAATGTCAAAGTTTGTGAAGCTGATGAAAAAGGAAAATCATCTCCACAAAATTTAACATCATGACTAATAAAGAATTTTTTAGATGGCATGTCATACAACTTGTAACCTTTGTGACCACAAGGATATCCTATGAAAACACAAGGAATTGCCCGAGGTTTAAATTTTTGCTTAGGATGTACTACAGTTGCATAACACTTACAATCAAAAAGTTTAAGATGGTGAAATGTAGATGGTCGTTTGTAGAGTGCTTCAAAGGGTGTCTTGTTAGATAACAATGGTGATGGTGTTCTATTTATAAGATAAACCGCCATTAAAATGCATTCTCCTAAAAAATTAAATGGAACCCGTGACTGAAAAAGAAGAGATTCTAGCTACATTTAGGATATGACGATGCTTACGTTCTACGACTCCATTTTGTTGTGGAGTATAGACACAAGTGCGCTGAAATTCAATGCCACAAGAAGTAAAAAATGGTTGCAAAGATAGGAACTCAGTCTCATTGTCTGATCTAACTATCTTGATAGTAGTATGAAATTGAGTTTGAACGAATTTAACAAAGTTTACTAACAAATGGTGTACTTCTGATTTGTGTTGCATAAGAAAAACCCAAGTACATCGGGTAAAATCATCAACAACAGTGAGAAAAAAACGCAAACCAGAATGGGTTGAAATTTTATGTGGTCCCCAAACATCATAATGTAACAGATCAAAGACAGAATGAGTTGTTATTGAACTTTTTGGGAAAGACAACCTAGTTTGTTTTGCTAATGGGCAAATACTACAATTATGAGAAAGATTAGCATTATTAAGATGCAATTGATAAGCTACAAATTTAAAACGAGAAGGAGAAGGATGACCTAGGCGTAAATGCCACAAATCAGATGACTGAGATACTTGATTTGCTGAAGACTTGATTGGAGATGAAGAAATATGATAGAGACCTCCGAATTGTTTACCCGAGCCAATCATCTTTCCTGTAGCCAAGTCCTGCATAACACAAGCATCAGGATAAAAGGTCACATAACATTTCAAGTCATTGGTAAGTTTGCTGATGGACATTAGGTTTAAGTTAGAATGAAGGCACACATAAAACATTGTTTAATTTAAGGTTAAGATTAAAAGAAACATTGTCGGTATGTGACACATGTGCTGTCCCTCCATTAGGCAAATTTATTATAGATATGGTGGTAGCCTTTGGTTCAGTCGTAACAGAAGCTTTGGATACTATATGATCTGTAGCTCCAATATCGAGAATCCATGGATTAGAACTCGTAGAGTTAATAGATAATGCAGATACTGGAAACAAACCTGCAACATTGATATTATTATCAGAATTACCAAAAGGACGATGATTGAGTGCAGATAAGGCTTGTACAATCTGTTGTAATTGCCCAGAAGAAAAATTTGGGATGGAATTAGGTGACTATTCTTCTGTATTCAACTGGGAAACATCGGCCATATTTGCAGATGATCGATATCCTCGATTGTTGTGTTGATTGAATTGTACTGCTCTTCTAGAATTATTTTTCTGTTGACATCGATATTCTATATGTCCCCTTCTATCACAAAATTTACCGTGAAACTTAAGGAATTGACACTCATCAATTGTATGACCACTTTTATTGCAGTGTTCACATGATTTATCCTTCGCGAGTTTTGAATATGTTGTTTTCTTCTGCACTGCTGATGCAATCGAGAAATTCTCCGTAGGTTCAGAAGTTACCTGACGCTGCATCTCTTCCTGTACAAGTAATGAATAGGCTTGCCTCACATTAGGTAATGGAGTCATCATCAATATGTTAGATCTCACCGTTTTATAAGATTCATTGAGTCCCATGAGTAGTTGCATCAACTTGTCTTCTTCGCGTTGATCAATATGTATTTGACGTTGATTACAGGTAAATGGTGTGCGGTATGCTTCCAATTCATCCCAAAGTGCTTTGAGCTTCGTGAAATATATTGATAGTGCCATGGTTTCCTGTGACATCATTCCTATATACCTTTGTATCTGAAAAATTGCTGGACCATTCTTTTGTGAGAATGGATCGTGAAGATCAACCCACACTTGACGAGCTGTCTTGGCGTAAATAATACCCTCAGCGATATCTGCTTCAACTGAATGAGTTAACCAAGATATTATCATACTGTTGCACTGATTCCATAGTTCAAATTCGATTGAATTTGCATCTTGAGACGGTTCCTCAATTGTGCCATCAATGAAGCTAATTTTCTTTTTGGCAATGAGAGCATGCATAACTAATGTATGACAGGATTGATAATTTGTTCCATTTAATTTGATTGGAACAAGTGAGTATTCTGGCTGATCAGAGTGTGAATATAATGAGGATGTGTTGAATCAACATCCGAATTTTTGAAGCTGTATTTGGCTGATTCCGCCATAGAGAAAATTTTGATATTTAAGAATACCAAGATCGGTGCTCTTATACCATGTTAAGAATGAGATAGAAAATAGAATTGGGAAGGTCTATATTATCATTGATATTGATATCAGGATACAAGAAATACAAATGAGGCAAAAATAAAATAATTAAATATTGAGAATAAAATAAAATATACTGTAAATCAAATCATAAATAAAGAATATTATGATATAATATCTAAGATATATTCTATAAATAATATATACTCTAGATATTATATCTCAATAATCATACAATATATTTCAATGAAGATGCGAAGAAAATGCTGTTGAAATTATTAAAAAAAAAAATATTTCAATTCATTCCACGTTAGAACAAGAATGAAGTTTTATGTTATAAATTTTGGGTGGATTACAATTTAAAGTAATTTAGAGTTATTGTATTTCATTAATATATTATAAAACATTTTATTTACTTTAGTTTACATTTACATCATGGTTAATGATGAACATGAAGTATGAATGTTACCACATTTGGAATGTCTTTAATAGTTTCATTTTGAGGCTATATAAAGCCTTGTATTCGTAAGTAGACTTGAAAATATAGTAAAATGAGCATTTGTATCTGTAGTCAATGATTAAGTTTCTTTGCAATTCTATGTAGTTTAGGCTGCATGTAGAATCATTCAAGCTCGATATGATTAATCTTGCTTGTGAAGTGATTCGAATCTCAAACAAGTGTTCATGCGTTGAGATGTTTGATAAAAAAGAATCATTCAAGCTAGACATGATCGATCTTGCTTGTGGAGTGATTTGAATCTCAAACAATGATCTTGCCTTGAGATATTTCGATCAACAAGGTAATCCGAATCTTACTCTCCTTGTAGTGATTTCCACATATCAAGTGTTATTGTCGTTGTTGGTCTTTCCACTGTTCGTGACGTTTGGCTCACATTGAAGACTATGTTTAGCCATCATTCGAAACCTGTGAACTAAGACTCAAGGATGACTGAATTATGAAACCTAACCTGTTGTTGAGTATGCCCATACCTTCATAACAATATGTGACAAGCTTCATGCCATTAGCAGACCCGTTGAAGACATTGATAAAGTGCATTGGTTACTTTATAGACTCGACATTGATTTTTGAACTTTTTCTACTGTTCAGATGGCTCTCACCCCTCTCACATGTTTTGCAGATTTAGTCTCTAAAGCTGAAATTTTTGAGTTAATTCAACTCTCCCTTGAGCATTTTGACTCCATTCCAGCAACATTCACAACTACTAATTGTAGTCACACCCATGGAAGTCACCCTGCCTCTCGTAGCAACTAGTGAGATTGTTCTCATTCCCAAGATAACCTCTCTTCAAATTGAGGATGAATCCACTCGGGTCAGGTCGTCGATTACCTCGTTGCCAAAATGTCGCACTGAGGGACATTATGTTGACCGTTTCAACCAACGATATGCTCGGACTGACTCTGCTCATGCTCACCTTGCCGAAGCTTTCAGCGCATCCTATTCTATTGGTGGACCCAAAATTACTAATTGGTTTTTGGACATTGGGGCTTTGGCCCATATGACCCATATGACCACCGATCCATCTATTTTGGATGAGTCCAAAAATTACAAGGGTTTTGTGATCACAGGAAATGATGCTCTCTATCCATTACCCACACTAGTACTCTTTCTCATATTCCAAATATCCACTTATTAGATGTATTGGTTGTCTCATTAAAAGTCTTTTTTTTATTAATTACATTTACTAAAAAAAAATCTTTTTACTGCCTAGAATCGTCAAAAAAGGGAGGGTCTTGAAAACCGGTAGAAGGGATGAACGGCTTTATGCACTGAAGTGCAGCAACTCTGCCTTTATTTCTATTCTTAAAATAAATCTCTTCGCTTGGTATGATTTATGGCATGCTTGTTTGGGTCATGTGAATTATTATGTTATTCTTTTTAAATAAAAAAAGACATTTATCTTACGTCTTTATTGTCTTATTCCCACAACGAACATAGGTTGTCTCATGTGTTAAATCTTATTAATTGTGATCTTTGGGATTCTTCCCCCTTCAAATCCAACTTGAGTTTTTTTTACTATGTTATTTTTATTGATGATTATTCCTAATTCACTCGGCTAAACTCTTAAAAATTTAAATGATTTTTTTGATATTTTTCTTCAATTTCAAAAATTTGTGGAAAGCCAACATTGTGCTTGTGTTAAGGTTTTTCAAAGTGCTGTAAGTGCTTAAAATCAACCCACTTTCTGAATGTGGGGTCAACAAGCACTTCTTCTCCCAACCTTCCTTACTTTTGATTAAAACCCTCATTTTCATCCCTTTGGTGGTAGTGTTTATTCTTGCTTGCGTGATTATATATATGTCTAACAAACTTTCTCGTAGCACTCCTTGCATTTTCTTGGGTTATAGTCCCTATTATAAAGGGTTTCGTTATCTTGATCCCACCACTACTAGGTTGTACATCACCCGACACTCTGAATTTAATAAAACTTACTTTCCTGATATCCCTAGCTCCCAAGCCTAACCTCTTTCCTCTTTTCATATTTTAAACTTCTTGGAACTGCGTCTTTACCATATTGATTCTTCATCCTACCCCTTCTTTATCGAAAATTCCTCGATCTAGCTTCTCTACTGAACTTGTTGTTGATTCCTCTTCTTCTTTGGGCTATCATCCTATGACATAGCTAAAGCTAATAGTTTCAAAACTAGTCATCCAAAAAATATTGAGGTTGTGAGTTCATCTGGATTTCTTTCTGCTCTTTCTACATCCACTGAGTAAAGAGGATTCAAATATGCTGTTAAGAATTCTTCTTGCCTTGCTGCTATAGATGAGGAAAATTGAGATTTACAACAAAATGACACTTGGATTTTATTTCCTCGCCCTGCCAACACCAATATCGTGGGCTCTAAATGGGTATTTTGCACTAAATATTTGCTCAATGGATTCTTCAAGTGTTTCAAGGCTAACCTTATCTATTTTCTTGTTTATGTTGATAACATTATTATTATTATTGGCAACAACTCATCTACAGTTTTACTCCCAAGCTTCATTCTGAGTTTACTACCAAGGATTTGAGCTCTCCAAGTTACTTTCTTGTTCTTGAAGCTCACCCACTCTTGATGGTCTCTTTATTAGTCAGTTAAGATATATTTGAGATATTCTTACTCGTGCTCAATTATTCGCTAGCAAACTAGTCCACACCCCATGATTATTTCTTAATACCTGACTGCTGATGGTTCTCCTTTCTATGATGTTACTCTCTATCGATCTCTTGTTGACACCCTTCAGGATTTGACTATTACGCGCCCACATGTCACCATCTTATTGTCAAGCGTATTCTTCACAATGTTAAGGGCACACTCTACTCTAGCCTATGTTTCGTCCATCCATTTTTTCTAGTTCACTAGTGGCTTATTCAGATGTTAACTGGGCTGGCTATCCCGATACTCAACGTTCTACACCCGACTATTTCATTTATCTTGGTACCAATCTCGTTATTTAGAGTGCCAAGAAACAACTTACTTTCTCACACTCTAGCTATGAATCTGAGTATCATGCTCTTGCTATGATTGCTACTATACTTCTTTAGTTTACGCATCTTCTGCATGACCTCAAGGTCCCTATTCCATAGCAACCCTGACTCTTATGTGACAATGAAATATTTTTTTTTAGCTCCAATCTCATTTCTCACAAGTGGGCCAAACATGTTGAATTAAATTATCATTTCCGTCAGATTGTTGTCATTGGTAAACTTCGCCTATAATATGTACCCTTCCATATCTAGGTTGTTGACATCTTCATCAAAAGTGTTTCTTAACCTTTCCTTGAATTTTTCAGATCCAAGTTTCATGTTTGTTCAAATCTAATACTTAGCTTGCGGGGGTGTTGAGGACATTTAGCCTTCCATTATGGTTTACCATATGTATCATATTTTACTCTTATTTATTGGTTAATGTCTTGTATTGTTGAAGATACTTAGCCTTCAATTACGGTTTATTATATGTATTATATTTGATCCTTGATTATAGGTAAATATCCTGTATCCATTCATTACTCTTTCCATTTCCTTTGTAATCTATTTGTTTCTATTATGATTATAGGTAGAAAACTCTTACCACCCTTTTATATGGGGTGGTTTTAGCAGGTCCTACTTTCTAAAAATATTATTTTCAAATATGCACAACATTATAATAATGCTTTCTGTACACTCTTCCAAAAGCAAGACGTGAACTTGGTGGTTCGGTTCGATACTACGATACAAGTAGTCCATATAGTCAAATTATCTCTTTCATGTAGAGTTGGACCACTTGTCTACTGAGTACGTTGTCTTTTCTGAGATGAAATAGGCAGACTTGATTAACTTGTCGACGATGACCATATAACGGTGAAGTTGCTTTTAGTCTTAGGCAACCTTGAAATAAATTATATAGTAATGTCTTCCCATTTCCGATGGGCAACACTCGGTGGTTGCAAGAGTCCTAATGGGTGTTGCCTTGGTACCTTAATCTATTTTATAGGTCAAACATCGACTTACGTATTCATTCAGCTATATCATGTTTCATTCATTGCCACCTATAACAAGACTCATTCAGCTATATCATGTTTCATTCATTGCCACCTATAACAAGACGTCAATTCATAGTACATCTTGATACTTCCTAGGCCAAGAGTAAATGGTGAGTCGTGGGCCTCCATGAGCAGCCTTTCAATAATTCATATTTCAAAACCTTGTTAACCTTATTTACATTGAATAAACATTAAATGTCATTTCAGTTAATTTGTTAGTAGATTTTAAATTCAAATGAGAAGGCTAAAGTGTTGAAAATGAAAGACTAAGATTTATTTTAGGGAAACAGTGGCAGTTCTACTGCTATAATTAGTTTTAGGAGGGCAAGTGAATCCCTTTATAGATATATCATTTCTTTCTGTTACATGGGAAAAAGAAAAATACAAAGAAGTAATAGAGGAGGGATTTTTTTCAGATAAACAAAGTGTTCTTTATCTCCTTCCATCGTTAGTGTGTGAGAGATTTATTTCACAAATTAGTGAGTTTTGTTTAACAAATTGGTATAGAGCCAATGACGTATGTGACGGGTCAAATGCCGCTACCACGACTAACGAAGACAAACTACGAGAATTAGAGCATTCAAATGAAAGCTCTTCTCAGCTCTCAAGATGCATGGGAGGTGATCGAAGAAGGTTTCGAAGAACCAAAAGATACCACGGGTTATACGGCGACACAAAACAAAGCGTTAAAAGAGGTGCGATCAAATGATAAGACGACATTATACATGTTGTTCCGAGCCGTTGACGAGTCGGACTTTGAGAAGATTGTCAGTACAACTACTTCAAAAGAAGCGTGAGACACTTTAGGAAAAGTATTCAAAGGAACCGACCGAGTCAAGCAAGTGCGTCTCCAAACTCTTCGTGGTGAGTTGGAGAGCATGAAGATGAAGGAGTCAGAAAGTGTATCTGACTACATCACGTGTGTACAGACCGTGGTAAACCAACTCAACCGAAACGGAGAAATGTTAGCCGAGACGCGGGTTGTGAAAAACATTTTGAGGCCATTAACCAACAACTTTGAGAATGTTGTATGTGCGATAGAAGAGTAAAAGGACCTAGCGACGTTCACGGTCGATGAGCTCACCGGTTCTCTCGAGGCACACGAGCAACGTAAGAAAAAGAAGGAGAAAACACTCGATCAAGCACTTCAAACCAAGGCGTCAATCAAAGATGAAAAGGTACTCTACTCTCAAAATTTTCAAGGTAGAAGGGACAGTCATGAAGGATACTATAAGGAGAAGGAACAGTCGAGCCAAGTAAATTGACGTGGTAGAGGACGTAGTCAAGGAAGAGGCGACCGATCAACTTATTCCAACATTCAGTGCTACAAATGTCACAAATATGGTCACTATGCAAATTATTGTAACTTCGACAAATGTTACAATTGTGTTAGAGTGGGGCATTTTGCAAAAGATTGTCAAGCCGATAAAAAAGGTGGAAGGAACAATCAACCTAGCCTTGGATGATGCAACAAACGAAGGTTTTCTCTTGATGACTCAAAATGAATATCTAAAAGCGAAAGAACATGGCGGTGCGAAAGACGATGGCAGTGGTCGTGAGACGATGGAAGCCGCTGGAAATGAGGGGATATGCAGCAGATTTGGCAAAATTGCGATATCAGAGACGAGGAAATTGAAGAAGGATTTTGGATTGAATACGCGATTGGGAACGGTGCCGATGCGAGTTTTGGAATTAAGAGACATGGCAGCAAAGAGGGAAGAAGAGAGAGAGAGAGAGCATACAGAAAGGAGAAAAAGAAGGTGAAAGAGAAGAAAAGATGAACACAGAGCTGAAGAAGGAGAAACTAATGAACGAAAAGGAAGAACAATTGGATAACAGAGAACTTGAGCTTGAAGAGAGAGAGCTTCAATGGCGACAAAGGAAATTTGTGGAAGAAAAAAGAAAGAGGTTATTGGATGAATCTGGTAGAGTTATTGAAGATTTGAAGAGAGAAGTCGATTCAAAAACGAAGAGAAAGTAGAGATTGAAAAGAAAAAGAAAGCTTTACAAATGGAGATTGAAATATTAGAGAAGCAAGTGGTTGAGCTGAGTGAGAGTTCTTTCTATCTAAAAGAGGGGAAGGAAGAGAATGGGAAGGTAATTTCTGAGCTTGTGAAGAGAATTGAAGAAGGTGTGGAGAAAGAGAATTGATCTATTAATGAAGGTTGATGGTTTAGTGGAAGAGTGAGGGAGGAGAAAGACGTAAAGATGTTAACTCAACAAAGAGATTCACTTGATGTGAATCTGAATCGAGTCCAACAGGAGGCAGTGAGTTTATGACGCACGATTGAGATAATCACTTGTGATAAAGCTGAAATGGAGGAAGCGAAAATGGAAGTGGAAAATGTCGTTGTGGACTTACGAAGGGAATTGAGTAAATTGAAAGAAGTTATAACGTTTTTGACTGAGTCGAACGAGGTTGAGAACGGGAGAAATGAGGAGTTGCTGTCTCAAATAGCTGTCTTCGAGAAGCTCTAAATGGAGTTTCTTTAGAGAGGGATAAGCTTAGTTTGTGCTTGAGAACAAGGAGAGGAAATTGAAGAAGCCACTGAGCTCAGAAAACGAAAAACGGCGCAGGTGGAGTCGTTCAATGTAGCATTTAAGTTTATGGAGGAATTTTATTGAATAAACATTAAATGCCATTTTTAGTTAATTTGTTAGTAGATTTTAAATTCAAAAGTCATTCGGAAGGAAAAGGCCAAATTGTTGACGATGAAAGAAAGGCCAAATAGTAATAGAAAAAGGGTTTTTTATTCGATAAAAGTTTTTTGTCTCCTTTTATCGTTAGTGCATGTGAGGTTTATTTAACTAATAAGTGAAAGAAAAATAGTAATAGAAAAAGGGTTTTTTTTTCGATAAAAGTTTTTTGTCTCCTTTTATGGTTAGTGCGTGTGAGATTTATTTCACTAATTAGTGAGTTTTCTTTAACAGAGACATGAGTCCTTGAACCTCTATTATACGCCTTCTTCGTGGAGATTGGACGGTAAACTGTGCCAACTTTGCCATTATGTCTTTGATTATATCTTTTTTCTTAAGGCAATAGCTATTATGTTAGCTTTTTGTGGGTGGTAAAAGAGGTTTTTTTTTTTTTTTTTTTTTTTAAAATTGAAGAACCTTAAGCACTATCATTTTCAATTCTTTTTGTCTTTTTGTTTTTATGAACAAAGTGTACATTTGAAGACTATTTATGGAGGAGAAAACACCAATAGATTTTTTAAGGTTTCTCCCCCCAAGTTAACAACTACTGCTAATTCTCCTTAACAAAACTACCAATTTTTCTAAACTTACTCAAGTTAATAACTACGAACAATTATCTTATTATTTCTTATTTTGGTAAGCCAAGCTAATTAACTCACACTTTTGTTTAAATAGATATTTGATATTCTTATGGTTAGTATATACTTATAGTTTCTCACCATATAAGTAATACCACTATATCTTGAGAGTAAACACTACCGTCGCCAATTTCTAGTCATGTGTTTGATAGTTGCGCACATAGTCCTTAAGTTGGTGGGAGGCGTATGCTATGACCTTTCCATTTTGCATCGGTATGCATCCTATGCCTTTTCCTATTGCTTCAACTTTGACCGGATCTACATAAATACTTTCTCTCGACACAACTTATCGAAGGAAGGCAACCTCTTGAAGCCAACACTTAGAGAATTTGCATATAGCTTATGGGTCCTTAGTCTGGTTAATATGTTTCTGAGGTTGTCTTCGTGTTCCTTCTCAGTCTTGGAGTAGATAAGGATGTCATCAATGAAGACGATTATGAATGTGTCGAAAAAATTATTGAATAGCTGATTAATTAAGTCCGTGAAGGATGCAAGGACATTGGTCCGGCCAAAGGACATAACCATGAACTCATAATGTCCATATCGACTCTTAAAAGCTGACTTTGGTATGTCCTCTTTCTTAATTCTTAACTGATGGTATTCTAAATTATGTCTATTTTGGAAATATTGATGCCTTTGCAGTTAATCAAAGAGATCGTCGATCCATAGAAAAATCTACTTTCTCTTTATTGTTACATTCTTAAGCTCCCTATAGTTTATGTATAGTCACATAGATCCGTCCCTTTTCTTGATGAACAACACCAAGGCTCCCCACAGTGATACGATTGCTCTTATTAACCCCTTGTTCAATAACTCATATAGTTGCTACTTGAGTTTCTTAAGCTCGAAGGGAGCCATTCTATAGGGGGATTTGGAGATCAACTAGTAGGTCCCGGGTTCTAGCTCGATCTCAAATTATATTTCTCTGAAAGGGGTAGGCCTGGAAGTTCCTCTAGAAAGACACCCTTAAAATCTCTTACTATTAGTACGAAGGATAATTCAATGTCTACTTGTTGGTTTCGGTGGTACTAGCTCTTATGATCAACTTCTTAGTTTTCATGACCGAGATTACCTTTGGGGTGTCTCTTGCATACTCTCCCTTGTACTTGAAACTCTTTCAAGGTGGGGGTCTGAACATTACCTTTCATGCTTGGTCGTCTATATAGGCATGGTCCATACCAAGGATGACATTGAAGTCATTCATGTCTAGAACTAACATAGCTTTAGTCCTAACTTGGCTTGTCTAGTGAACGCTTCTAATATAAAAGAGTGGTAGAGTTTGAGTCAAATCGATAATCGAAGTAGCCAAGGATGGGAAGGATACTTGATAATTGAAACTCTATGGCCTCCAACCATGCTCCTGCGGTAATGGAATCCACCTTACCTTTGTCGAATATGGAGGGATCAATTTTTTGAAGTCTCTAAGGTATCTGGACTCGTCAGTGGTTCCTTGGGTATTTTTTGGTGCTTGCATACCCTGAGTGGTAGTGATAACTTGCACAATCTAACTTGTTTGTGACTCCATTTTCTTCCTTACAAAAGTTGGCAACTTCTTTAGGGTAAATGTGACAGTGGGTTATCTTTTGGGCGTAGTGTGACTTGGTGTAGGCCTCTGTTGTGTCTCCATTTCTAGAATTTCGACTTGAGATTGGGTCATTCCTACTTCGAGTGCCTTTTTTGTAAAGTTTTCGGAAGCCATCCTTTGCCTTCTGGCTTCTAGGCCTTGTGGTTGTCCTTCTCTTAGGAGACATACTCTTATTTCCTGTAAGAATAATTAGGGTGTAAGAATAATTAGGGTTACTTATACGCTTAGCGTTGTCTTAACTTTCATTATAGCTTTATGATTGCCTTGGGTATTCTTGGATAACCCGGGACCTAACATATAGTTTGGATTGATTCATGACATATGGCCAACTTGTTAACTACCTCTAAAGTGACCCTAGATTACTCCCCATGAAAGATGATGTCACAGAGTTGAAAACACAAGATCATGACATCCTGTTAGTAGGTCTGCTCATAAGACTTGTGATATGAACCAAGAGACATCAATCATACAATATGCTTCAATGAAGATGTGGAGAAAAGGTTATCAAAATAATCAAAAGATGTTTCAATTCATGCTACATTGAAGAAGAATAAAGTTTGATTGTTGTAAATTTTGGGTGGGTTATAATTTAGAGTTATTGTGTTTTAAGACTTTTTATTTAATTTCGGTTACATTTACATAATGGCTAATTATGGCCATAAAGTGTGAATGTTACAACTTTTGGAATGCCTTTAATAGTTTCATTTTGAGGCTATATAAAGCCATCTATGTTGTATTTGTAAGGGAGACTTGGAAAATATAGTAAAGAAGCATTTGTGCTTTTCTTTAGCCGATGGCTAAGTTTCTTTGCAATTCTATGTAGTTTAGATTGCATGTAGAATCATTCAAGCTCGACATGATCAATCTTGCTTGTGGAGTGATTCGAATCTCAAACAAGTGTTTGAGATATTTGATCAACAAGAATCATTGAAGCTAGACATGATCGATCTTGCTTCTGGAGTGATTCGAATCTCAATCAAGTGTTCTTGCCTTGAGATATTCGATCAACAAGGTAATCCGAATCTTATTCCCCTTGTATTGATTCCTTATCTTATCAACTTGGTTCAAGATATCCCTCTTAGAAGAGGAATTAAGGGTCTCGTTACACACTATTTGATGGGAGGTCGTTACACACTGCTTGATTCGTTTCATAAGTACTTGTAGTATCATGTAAGGAGGACTTAAGGATAGTATGACCAAAGGAAATACTTGAATTATGACCAAGTTTTAGTTAATAATACAGGATTGTCTTGCCTTTACCAAAAATAGAACTAGCACATGAGGTGAGTATTTTAAGAAATACTTAATAAGTGACCCCTATGGTTAGAGTTAGATGCAAACACATATAATCATGAGTGGGACCTATCATACCAGTTTATATTCCTTAGACGGCTATCCTAAATGGGTTAATTGGATGTGTATTTACAGTTCTACACACAATGAACACGTGCGAGTATAGACCCACCATTCATTTTGCACACCTCCTCGGCCCCTTTCATAGTAGGGTGAGCTTTCTCTAGGAGTTATTGTTGTCAGACACCTATTAAAAATAGCGGCCGCTGTAATATTATAATAATTATAATGATTGTTTCCTTGCCTCGTAGTGTACCCGTCCGTACCATCAGAAAAGAGGGGTATTTCTCCAATGCGTGAATACACAATGATGCATGAGGTCCCAACATTTTTATTCATTATCATGTAAGACAACTCCTTCCATTTTCCTTCCTATTGTATCATTTTCATCATAAGTTTCCATGCATAAATCAGAGTTGTGCATCATATCCATACATCTTATCTTATATCATTCATATCCTGCATCGTGTCACATCATACATATCTCATATCATCTAAATATCTTGTAACATTATATATTATATCGTCAAACGTGTTACAACATAACATTTATCATATCATCAGTACATCACATCATAACACGTGTGATAACATTCACGTATCATCTCATAGGCGCATCATATCATGGATTTGTCCTTTCATATCGTTTCATAAACATATCATAGTCATATCGTTATATATATATATATCATAGTCATATCATTTCATAAACATATCAATCAAATGACACGTATAGAACCTCGGGACACGTGTCCTCATACAAAACATCAATTTCTAACCATACGGGTAGTCAGGTCACTTGCTTGGTTGACCTAGGCCGAAGCTACTACAACCCCTTAATGCTAACTTAATGTAGATCTGTGAAATTTAATTCTGTCTAAGGAGTCCAACAATCATAAATTAGAATTCTACTATGAGAATTTGCTCACTTAGTTTTGCATAAAATAATTTAAATTTACTTAAACTAGCTAAGCCTACTTATGCGTAAATACTTTAAACTTGACTCCAAAAATTTAAACTAGCTAAAAGGTAGTCATACTAACCTTAAATGCTTCCAAAAAATTGAAATTAGGAGGAAATTGTCCGAGTATATCAAACCCAAGTCAGATCAATCAAAACGCTGGCTTTGAGCCACCAAAAAGTGTATTCTCCGACTAGCTCGAACCATTCAAGTGGATGATAAAAGGAAGTGAGGGACCTCCCTTTTATACTAAAGGTCAACTCTCCATTTCTCAATTTAGGTCGACTTCAGATAATTTTCTTTTTCTTTTTCTTTTTTTTTTAATTTTTGGGTTATTATAGAGTCCATATCCAATATTTTTAGTAAGGCTTTTAATTGTTTGTTCCTTTATTATTATGATTTATTTATAGTGTTTACTGCAAGATTTATGCTGTAATTAAAAAATAAAAATAAAAATAAAACATAAACTAAATTTAAACCAAAGTCAAACGATACCAAATACTTCTAGTCTCCTAAAGATCACAACAAAATCTCCTCAATTTTTTTTTAATTTTTTTTTATCATCGACTTAAAATTTATTTAAAAAATATGTTATTAAAATAAGATAGAAATTAACGTGATGCTTAATTTATAAAACTTAGAAGCCATTCTTGATATCTGATATTCTTTACCCTACAACTTTATTATTTTGGATATTATTTATTTAATAAGAAGTGTATAGTTAAACTTACCGAGAAGAATCAGCGCTTTCCCCTTACTTTTATTTTTACTTGGTTAAACAAGACAGCTACAGCCTACATGCACAAGCGCGTTATCGCTTGATCTATAAATAAGAGCCTTCCAACCATCCTTTTTCTCACCAAATCAAAGGCTTCTTTTCCTCTGAGTAGAAGAAAATGGAAATGCCACAAGTAGCTCTTCCCTTGTTCACGGTGCTGCTTCTTTGTTTAGCATGCAACGCCCAACTTTCGTCTACCTTTTACGACCAAACATGTCCCAATGCACTCACCACAATTCAAACCGTGATTAGGCGAGCAATTTCTCAAGAACGTCGAATGGCAGCATATCTCATTCGCCTTCATTTTCATGATTGCTTCGTTCAAGGGTGTGATGCATCAATATTACTTGATGATACTCCATCTATGATCGGTGAAAAAAATGCAGCGGCAAACAAAAATTCAATTAGAGGTTATGAGGTGATTCACAAGGCCAAAAGTGAAGTTGAGAAAATTTGTCCTGGCATTGTATCTTGTGCCGATATTCTTGCTGTGGCTGCAAGAGATGCTTCGTTTGCTGTGAGTATTTGTTCATTTGTATGCATGGTTTATGCTCAAATATTGAGTTATTTTACTAATATTGTCATAATCGTTAAAAAAAAAATTAGGTTGGTGGTCCATCTTGGAAAGTAAAACTTGGAAGAAGAGACTCTACCACTGCAAGCGCAACTCTTTCCGAGAGAGAGTTTTCAATTTTTCAAGTGGGTGTTGAAGGACTTATCTCAATTTTTGCAAACAAAGGCCTTAGCATAAGAGATATGGTTGCACTATCAGGTAATTAAATTTAAAGAGATATGGTTGCACTATCAGGTAATTAAATTTAAAGAGATATGGTTGCACTATCAGGTAATTAAATTTAAACTTTTTGAGTACCCCTACAAAATATAATATATGCATCGACATGTATTAAACATTTTCACGTTAACTTTATTGCAGGTTCTCATACTATAGGACAAGCCCGATGCTTCTTTTTCAAGAATAGAATATACAATCAAAGTAACATTGATGCCGGATTTGCTAAAATTCGCCGGAAGAAATGTCCAGCATCAGATGGAAATACCAATTTGGCACCTCTAGATTTGGTCACACCCAATTCCTTTGACAATAACTATTTCAAAAACCTTATACAAAAGAAGGGTTTGCTTGAAACTGATCAACTCCTTTTTAGTGGAGGACCAACCGATAATATTGTTACAGAATACAGCAGAGATCCAACGGCATTCAAATCTGACTTTGCCACTGCAATGATCAAAATGGGAGACATTCAGCCTCTAATAGGAATGGAAGGGCAAATAAGAAATATATGCAGTGCGGTCAACTAAATTTATTTCCGTTACCTAAGGGTAATATAATTTTAACACCCGAGGGTTATGATGTGATCAAAGAGATGAATGTAATGCTTAAAAGTGGTATAAGATCTTAAATAAATTTAAAAAGGAAATATTAAGTAAAAATGACGAAATAGTCTTTTTTTTTTTTTTTTTTTTTTTTTTTTTTTTTTTTTTTTTTTT
>NW_019268570.1:1102852-1109470 GCF_002738365.1 Cucurbita moschata
TTTTTTTTTTTTTTTTTTTTTTTTTTTTTTTTTTTTTTTTTTTTTTTTTTTTTTTTTTTTTACCAATTTTCTTCGATTTTTAATTAATATTAGAGAAGAAATCTGGACCCATCTAGGAGTATATAGAAACTAAAAATAAGGTAAGAAAATTTAAAAAGAAATTTAGATTTTTCTAAATAAAATATTAAAAATATGGAAAATTAACCAAAGGCCCTTGAATTTTCTAGAAATGGTAAAATGGTCTTCGTCATTAAATCCAACCTGCACGTTCATATCATATTGGAATGCCAAAGAAAAACTGATATTTTGAGGTGTAACCATTGGATCATTCTCAAATTTTAATAGGACCCTCACAAAAAACGTAAATTGATGCTAGTGATGTCGTGAACAAAGTATGTTCTCGTTTGAATTTCTGCGTTAAAGCCTAGTTAATTATCTAATTTTTAATAATAACTTTTATTGTTTTATTTGCATTTTAATATTATTCACTGTATCACAAATTCAAGATTATTAGTATAAACTATAACAGTACAGTGTTACATACAAGAGGATCATGTTCAAGTAATAACCTAACGGGTCTATAGTACATGGATAAGGTTGGGATGTCTTATTTCCGTTACACTATTGATATGACCCACCTTGTAATTGTTACCGACGATTTGGTCTAAATCGTTCGTGTAGAGACATGTGAATGGAAGTATCTTAAAAAAATGAGGTTGTATAAGAATTGACCATGAAATATTTAATCTCTTTTTATAAATCAATTAATTAAGAAGATTAATATTTCACAAGATCATCGTATGCGACTCCATCTTAATATTGAGTGAGTTATAAATTTTTGCTTATGAAGGTTTGTTCTGTGATTTGCATGGGTGATAATGAATTTTATAGCTGACCTACCATTTTGGGGACTTGACCATAGGGAGATGAAAACATAATTTTACGAGATTGAACTCGCTACTTTCGATATAGGAAAAGTAGATGAGCAATTCTCTTAAATGTTGACTTCACAGAGAAATTAGACGGGTTTAAATTAATATTTAATATATTCGATACAGTAAATACAAAAATAAAAATTATATTATATATTAAATATATTTAATTTAAGGTGCTTAAATATTAATTTAATATATAAGATATCTTAAATATTAAAATAATTAATATATATTTAAAATTTAAATGAGATTGAAATTAATTAAATGTATATTGAGAATATGATATTATATTTAATTGATATTTAAATATATTATTTGACAAAGCTGTCTAAAAATTTCTTTGAAAAAGATTATTAGGTTGAATAGTGAAGATAGTAATATTTTTTAAAACTTTCTTTCACCACTTCTTTTGAATTTTTTTCAAGAGGCTGACAAGTTCAAAATGCTCTGCAAGGAGATTCAACCAAACTTTATGTAACGCTCGTGCCTGAAAGGTACGCAAAGCTTTGTTAATTTTCTCTTTAATCTTTTAAAATTATGGGATTTTATTGAAGACCTTCAAGGCCATCTTCCAAGATGGTACATAATAGAAAAATGCTCCAAATAGTGCAAGAACTTAATAAAATGAAGTAAAGTAGACAATTAAAAAGAAAGCAGGTCAAAGTAAACCGGGGTCAAAATGGTCCCTTTTATGGGTCTGTCAGTGTCTTAGATAGAAGGATAGATAGAAGTAGAGGACAGGAAGAAGAAAAGAGAAAAGGAAAGGGAAAATAGGAAGGGAGATTAGGGTTTGAAGAAAGAATAGGAAGACCAAAAAGGAGAATGTTTCAATCGATTGTTGGAGACCTGGCCGGAATCTCTTCACAAGAATTCTTTCTTGGACTTAGGAGGTAAGTTATAGGCGGTTGGGTCGACCATATCTGTCCAGAACCAAGGAAGAACATTAAGTAAAGTTTATGGGTCTTCAGTCACTTATTTTCCTTAGATTCCAGAGTAATCTTTAGAGTTGTGTCAAAATTAGTGCATCGATGGAACTAGTCAAATTGTTAAGCTATTCATTCTTATTAGGAGTCAACCTGAAATGTGTATTTCAGGTAGTCGTTGTAGGAGTTATTTATAGGATTTATTTCAATTTAAATAGAAGCCTCGCCCTTGGTAAAACACAGCACAGTACAGCAGTTCATTATTTCAGTTGTCTCTGTATTATTTTCTTTGAGTAATAATAATTTCATATTTATTCACACCTTTGAGCGTGAGATATTGTGACAGTTGGTATTAGAGCCAAGTTGATACGGTTGAAATTATTACTCAACGATATGAATGATGGAAGTGCTTCTATGGGTGTAGTTATGGAAAAGCTTGTTGGCAATAATTACAATTATGGGAAGTTATGTATGGAAGCTTATCTACCGGGACAAAATTTGTGGGATTTAATTGAAGGTGATGACACAGAAATACCAGTGGACACTCCACAGAATGCTGAATTACGCCGAACATGGAAGATCAAATGTGGAAAACCCTTATTTACCTTGCCAACTCTTATTAGCAAGGAATATATTGACCATGTTCGTGATTTAAAGTCACCAAAGCAAGCGTGGGAAACCTTTCAAAAGTTGTTCACTAAGAAAAATACAGCTCGGTTGCAATTTCTAGAGAATGAACTAGCTGTGGTAACTCAAGGTAATTTTTCTATTGAAGAATATTTCTTGAAAGTGAAAAATCTATGTTCTGAAATTTCAGAATTAGATGCTGAGGAGCCAGTAAGTGATGCTCGATTACGGCGTTATCTTATTCGTGGATTACGAAAAGAATTTATGCCTTTTGTTTCCTCAATACAAGGGTGGGCAAATCAAACCTACAGTAATTGAACTGGAGAATATTCTTTCAAATCAGGAAGCCTTGGTTAAGCAAATGACCAACAACAACGAGTTTTCCCCAAAGTCAGAAGATGTGTTGTATGTCAAAGATTAAAGGAGACAAAATTATCATTCAAAGCCTTCCTCAACCAATGGGAAACAATTCAGAAGTGAGGAGTCGTCAAAGAAGCCATTTAAAGCTTGTTACAAGTGTGGAAAACTTAGCCATTTTAAATGAGATTGTCGGGTGAAAGTGGTGTGTCATCGTTGCAGAAAGCCAGGCCATATTAAGCCAAATTGCCGAGTTAAAATGCAGGAATCAGAAGCAAATGCTGTACATGAAAGTAAAGGTTCTTCCGATCCAATTTGGGAACATTGCTTAACTATTGAGGTTCTTGACCAGCCAACAAATGTGACCTCAACTGTACATCAAGATGGTGTTTCTGCAAGTGCTCATGCCTTTATAGACTACAATGAAGAATGGATCGTTGATTCTGGTTGTTCTCATCATGCAACTGGAAACGAAACTCTTCTATCAGATGTTCGTCCACATTTTTAAAAGAAGGTCATTATGACAGCCGATAATTCAGTGCATCCTGTGACGAAAGAAGGAGATTTGAATGATGGGAGTATTCTACTCAAGGACGTTTATCATGTTTCGGGTTTGAAAAAAACCTTGCTTCTATATCACAAATAATAGATTCAGGAAGGTATGTTCTTTTTGGGTCTAAAGATGTTCAAATATTATCTAATGTGAAACATGTTGCTGCTGATATCATGTTCTGTGGAAAAAGAAAACAATCTTTGTATGTTTTATCAATTATGATGAATATATCAAGAAAGTTGGTCATAATGCAAGCTCAATTCTTTGGCATGCTTGTTTGGGTCATGTGGGTTTCCAGTTGTTGCAGAAAATATTCACAAAACAACTTCTTGATGATGTCCCTGTCTTTAAAGATATTCAGCATGATGAGATTTGTCTAGGCTGCCAATATGGCAAGTCTCATCGTCTTCCTTTTACAAGCTCAAAGTGTAGAGCTTCAACAATATTAGAATTGATTCATTCTGATCTTTTGGGACCGACGCGAACAGCAAGCTATTCCGGCTTTCATTACGTGATGGTGTTTATGGATGATTTCTCTTGCTTCAGTTGGGTATACTTCTTAGAACATAACAGTGAAGCTTTTTTAAAATTTATTTAGTTTAAGCATGCAGTAGAAAAAGAATTTGAATTGAAAATCAAGTGCTTGCGCACTGATAATGGTGGGGAATATCTTTCAAATGATTTTATGGAATACTGTAAGGAGCATTTCAGCGTCAACTGACTTGTCCAGAAACCCTGCAACAAAATGGGGTGGCTGAGCGTAAATTAGCTCCTTTAATCTATGGGCGTCAGCTTTTCAAACAGCTTGTCATGTTGTAAATCGGCTGCCTCCATGGCCAGGGACAGAATCATCACCATTCGAGCTGATTTATCATCGTAAACCCAAAGTGAGTTATGTCGTATTTTTGGGTCTATTTGTTAAGTTCATGTACTGAAACATAATCGAACTAAACTTAATCCAAAGGCCAAAAAAATGCATTTTTGTTGGCTATCATACTCATAGAAAGGGTTGGAGGTGTATGGATTTGGAAACAAAGATGGTTGTTGTGTCTCGTGATGTGGTGTTTGATAAAATTTCAAGTTACAGAGACGATGCAGATAACAACAAAAGTATAACTACTATTGCACTTTTTCCTGACAATTCTACATTAGGGAGAAAAGAATTTCCAATTGCGACAGACATTCAAGCTGAAGAGAACAGAGAAGCCACTACAAATATTGAAGTTGCCACAAGAAAAAATTCTCAAAGACACAAAAAGTTACCAGGTTATTTGTCTGATTTTGTAGTTGACATTAATCAATTTTCTATTTTCTCATGTTTTTTTATGGGAGATACAAGTGAAAATGAGCCGAGGTTGTACAGTGAAGCTAAAGAAATTTCAGAATGGGAAAATGCAATGATGGAAGAAATTTCAGCACTCCGAAAAAATGACACCTGGGAGCTTGTACCAAGGTCTCATGATGCCGATTTAATTACTTGTAAGTGGGTTTACAAGGTGAAGAAAAAAACTGATGGTAGAATTGATAGACACAAAGCTCGCCTTGTTACTCGTGGGTTCTCTCAACAATATGGTCGAGACTATGACGAGACTTTTAGTCCGGTCGCAAGGATGGTAACATTATGGACAATTATTTCTTTAGCTGCTAGTAAAGACTGGAAATTATGGCAGCTTGATGTGAAAAATGCTTTCCTTTACGGAGAGTTGGATCGTGATATTTTTATGGAGCAGTCGCAAGGATTTACCTCTAAGGAGTATCCTGATTACGTGTGCAGACATTATACAGACTCAAACAAGCTCCTCGTGCTTGGTTTGGTAAGATTGCTCAATATCTTAATTTTTGTGGTTTTAAGTTTTCATGTGCTGATCCGAGCTTATTTGTTAAGAAAACAACAACTAGATGCACCTTGCTCTTACTTTATGTCGATGACATGATTATTACTAGTGATGATAGTGTTGAAATCAGTAGTCTTAAAGATGCCTTGTCTGTTCGTTTTGAAATGAAAAGATTAGGTGAAGCTGATTGTTTTCTGGGTTTAGAAATTAAGAAATGTGATGATGGTTATTTTCTGTCTAAAAAAGGATATGCATCAAGTTTATTGCAGAGGTTTCGATATGGAGAATTCAAGAGAAAAAACTACTCCTATGGAACCAAATCTAAAATTAGCTAGAAATGAAGGAAAGTCATTAGCGGATGCGACATTCTTTCGTCAACTTGTTGGTAGTTTATTCTATTTAACTATCACAAGGCCAAACATTGCCTTTTCAGTAGGAGTTCTGTCTCAATTTATGATCAACCACATGAGACTCATTTAATTGCAGCAAAAAGGATTCTTTGTTACATCAAGGGCACTCTAAATTATGGATTAATGTATGAGAAATCAAAGTTATTTTTATTGAGTGGTTTTGTGGATGTTGATTGGGCTGGTGACGTGAACGACAGACGCTCCACAACAGGTTTTTGTTGTACAGCAGGCTTTGCTGCAATTTCATGGTGAAGTAAAAAGTAAAGTACCGTTGCTTTGTCAAGTTGTGAAGTAGAATATGTAGTTGCTACAATGGCTACTCAAGAATGCTTGTGGCTCAGAAGGCTTATTCAAGAAATGGTAACTACTCTCAATCATTCAATTCAAATCAATTGTGATAATGAAAGTGCAATAAAACTCGCTGGAAATCCGGTGTTTCATGCTCGTTTGAAACATATTGAAACTCATTATCATTTTGTTCAAGAGAAAGTATTATCGCAGGATGTTGAATTGCAGAAAATACATACTAATGAGCAAGTTGCAGACATATTCACTAAGGCACTTGCCAAAGTGAAGTTTGAAGCTTTTCATAAGTCTCTCGGAGTTATTAAGAAATAAGGTTGCACTAAGGAGGCTGTCAAAATGAGTGCAACTTGTTGTTAGATGGAATTAGTCAAGTTGTTAAGCTATTCATTTTTATTAGGAGTCAAACTGAATGTGTATTTGAGGCTAGTTTTTGTAGGAGTTATTTATAGGATTTATTTCAGTTTAAATAGAAGTTTCACCCCGGGTAAAACACAGCAAAGTATAGCGGTTCATTATTTCAGTTGTCTCTATATTATCTTCTTTGAGTAATAATAATTTCATATTTATTAACACTTTTGAGCGTGAGATATTGTGACAAGTTGAAGTTTAGTTTTTTTTTTTTTTTTTTTTTTTTTTTTTTTTTTTTTTTTTTTTTTTTTTTTTTTTTTTTTT